>NW_007247894.1:188719-189525 GCF_000164805.1 Carlito syrichta | reverse complement strand
GGGCTGGGAAGAAGTGAAAAAAAGACAGGTAAGAAAGATTCCCTAAAGAATACTGATAGCTAAACAGAGACAGGCCAAAAAAATCAAGAAACAGTATAAGTCAGAAGGTAAACACCAAACGTAATCTAGACCAACAGTTTCAATGATAAAATCATAAGTCAAAATAAGCGATCAGACTAGAGTCACTTTTGTGATCTCCGATTCCAGCCTCTCCCTTTTGTTTTTCGTTGCAGCATAGGGGTGGGGCTTTGTCTCCTGTTTCGCACTGTTGCCTTAGGAGCTGAGGTAAAGTTTGTTGCTAGGTGGGCGGGGCAATGGAAGTCTCTGCCTGGAGATTGGCGAGGCAGTTTAAGCAGATCTGTTTTTCTCCGCTTGTCTGGGTCCTCTGGCTTGGGTCTCATGCTGAGTGCCTCAGCCAGGGTGGACCCGGAGTTCCAGAGCTCCAAAGTTCCAAAGGGCAGGCTGTAAATGGCGAGAGTGGTGCTGGGATCCTACAGAGTACTTCAGCCAGTAATGGAACTGGTGTCTCTGAGGGGCGGGCACTCAGAGCCTCCCTGTGCGACCGGCGGTGCCGGGTGCCGGGCCGGGGAGAGAGCTGGAGGGAGCAGGGACCCAAAACTTCCCCGCACGCTGCAATACCTGGTCTTAGGAAATGAGGTAAAGTTTGTTCATAGGTGGGCAGGGCAATGGAAGTCTCTGCCTGGAGAATGGCAAGGCAGTTTAAGCAGATCTGTTTTTCTCCTCTTGTCTGGGTCCTCTGGTTTGGGGTCTCACGCTGAGTGCCTCAGCCAGGGTGGACCCGGAGT
>NW_007247894.1:124784-188350 GCF_000164805.1 Carlito syrichta | reverse complement strand
TTTGGGAACTCACGTTCAGAGAATCTCACCAGTTCACCTATGCCGTCGCCATCTTGCCCTGTCTCCCTCCAAATGAATCTTTTTATTGCTCTTGATTACACAATCTTTTAGCACCTCCTTGTCAGTTCCGAGTTGTCTCCTGTAGTTCCGGCTACTTGGAAGGCAGAGGCGGAAGGATTGCGGAGCCCGGCAGGTCGATGCCGGGGTGACCGTGAGCATGCCGCCCTACACTTGGGCGACAGGGTGAGACTCCTTTTGTATTTCTTCAGGGTCAGTTGTGACTTGAACTTTTTTTGTCTCATTGTGTTTATTTGGGTCTTTCTCTCCTTTACCTGGTCATTTTAGCTAGGAGTCCATCAATCTTGTTTATCTTTTCAAAGAACAAGCTTTTTGTTTTGTTGATTTATTTCTACGGTATTTTGATCTTCTTTGTCCCATATTTGAACTTTTACTTTGGTGAGCTGTATTCTTCTGCTGAAGTTAGTGTTTCGGTGGTCTTGCCTTTCTGCTACCTTAGGTGATATTTTAAGGCTGTTAATTTGCTGTCTTTCTATTTCCCCCCCACACCCAATCCACCCTACTCTCTTTCTCTTTTCTTTTTTTTAAAAGTATTTATTTATTTATATTATAAAGATGTGGGATACAATTCAGTGCTAGGTATACAAACTTTGATTATGCAGGTACCCTTGTTGATGAGGTGTGCCCCTCCCTCCTCTGGCAGTTTCCCTCAACTGCCAATTCAACTCCCTTTCCCCTGGCAGTTTCCCACTACTGTCAATCCCTTTCTTATAGTATTATGATAATTGTTCAAGGTCTGCTTATGAGTGAAAACAAATGGTACTCTGTTCTTTGTTTCTGTGATAGATCACTGAGTATGATAGACTCTAAATTCATCCAAATTGCTTTGAAGTCCATATGTTTGTCCTTCTTTATGGCCGCATAATATTCCATTGTGTATATGTACCACTTTTTAAAAAAAATCCAGTCCAGCTTCTACAGGCAACAAGGTTGGTTCCATATTTTGGCTATTGTGAATAGAGCTGCAACAAACATACATGTGCAGGTGTCCTTTTGGTAGAATGATTTGAGTTCCTCCAGGTATATTCCCAATAGGGGAATTGCTGGTTCATATGGAAGGTCAATTACTAGTTCTTTAAGAAATTGTCACACTGTCTTCCAAAGAGGTTGCACTAGTTTGCATTCCCACCAGCAATGTAGAAGCATTCCTTTTTCTCCCCATCCTCTCCAGCCTCTGTTGTTGTTTTCTTTATTAATGATGGCCATTCTTACAGGGGTGAGGTGGTATGTCAATGTGGTTTTGATTTGCATTTCTCTGATGATGAGTGAGGCTAGCACTTTTTCATGTCTGTTGGCTGCCCATATATCTTCTTTTGAAAAGTGTCTATTCATGTCTTTTGCCCACTTTTGAATGGGGCTGTTTGCTTTTTTCCTTTCGGCGTGTTTGAGTTCCTTGTAGATCCTAGATGTTAGGTCTTTGTTAGATATACAGTTGGCAAATACTTTTTCCCATTCTGTGGGCTGTGTCCCTGCTCCCTTGATGGTTTCTTTTGCTTTGCAGCATCTTGTCAGTTTGATGAGGTCACATAAGTCTATTTCTTAAGGTATGGGCATTTAGGGTTCTGAACAGGAATTGGTTGCCAGTTCCAATTTCCATAAGGGCATCTCCTGCATTTTCTAATATTCTTATAGTTTGAGATTTTACATTTAGGTCTTTGATCCATTTAGAATTAACTTTTGTGTATAGTGATAGATAGCGGTCCTGTTTCAAACCTCTACATGTAATCAGCCAGTTTCCCCAGCATCATCTACTAAATAGGGTCTCCTCTCCCCAATGGTTGTTGTTGGAGACTTTGTCAAAGATGAGTTGGTTAAGAAATTGGGGCTTTTCTTCCGGAATCTCTATACTGTTCCATTGGTCTATATTCCTGTTCTTGTACCAATACCAGGCTGTTTTGATTACTGTAGCCTTATAGTAAAGTTTGAAGTCTGGAAGTGTGATATCTCCTGCTTTGTTTCTTCTGCTAAGGATTGTTTTGGCTATTCGTGGTCATTTATGTTTCCATATGAATTTCTGTATTGTCATTTCTAGGTCTGAGAAGGATGATGTTGATAATTTAATGGGTATTGTGTTGAATCTGTAGATTGCCTTAGGTAGGATGGACATCTTTACAATGGTGATTCTTCCTATCCATGAGCATGGAATATTTTTCCATTTGTTTGTGTCTTCTTGGATTTCTTTGAGCAGTGTTTTGTGGTTCTCATTTTAAAGGTCTTTCACTTCTCTGGTTAGGAAGATGCCGAGGTATTTCATTTTGTGTGTGACTATTGTGAATGGGATTGTGCTTTTAATT
Source organism: Carlito syrichta (assembly GCF_000164805.1). Taxonomy (NCBI): domain Eukaryota; kingdom Metazoa; phylum Chordata; class Mammalia; order Primates; family Tarsiidae; genus Carlito; species Carlito syrichta. Next base: position 185,978 of record NW_007247894.1, on the reverse strand, counting down.
TGGGTCTGTGCCTGCTTGTTGCTGGTGTATAAGAATGCAACTGCCTTTTGCACATTTATTTTGTACCCTGAGGCTTTGCCAAAGTTCTTTTTTAGTGAGAGAAGGTTTTGGCAGATTCTCTTGGGTTTTTGAGGTAGAGGATCATATCATCAGCAAAAAGGGATAACTTAATTTCCTCTTTTCCTATTTGGATACCCCTGATTTCCTTCTCTTGTCTAATTGCTCTACCTAACACTTCCAACACAATGTTGAACAGGAGGGGTGAGAATGGGCAACCTTATCTTGTTCTGGTTTTCAGGGGAAATGTTTCTGGTTTCTGTCTGTTTAGCAGTATGCTGGCTGCGGGTTTATTGCACTTATTCTGAGGTATGTTCCTTCTATGCCTAGGTGTTTGACAGTTTTATCAAGATGGGATGCTGGATTTTATCAAAAGTTTTTTCTGCATCTAATGATATAATCATGTGGTTCTTGTTTTTACATCTGTTGATGTATTTAGTTACATTTATGGTCTTGCGAATGTAGAACCAGTCCTGCATCCTGGAGGTGATGCATACTTGGTCATGGTGCATGATTTTTGAGATGTGTTTTTGGATCTGATTTGTTAGAGTCTTATTGTGGATTTTTGCATCTATGTTCATAAGGGATATTGGCCTGTAGTTCTCTTTTTTTTGTTGGATTTTTGCCTGGTTTGGGTATCAGTGTGATGTTAGTTTCATAAAATGATTTGGGAAGAATTCCATCCTTCTCAATTGTCTAGAATAATTTCAATAGGATTGATATCAGCTCCTCTTTGTATGTTTTGTAGAATTCTGCTGGAAAGCCATCCAGTCAAGAGCTTTTTTTGTAGGTAGTTTTCGTGTGACAGAGTCACTTTCCTGGGTTGTTATTGGTTTATTTAGTGTCTCAATGTCTTCTTGTTTCAACCTGGGGAGGTTCTGTGATGTCAGAAACTCCTCCATTTCATTTAGGTTATCAAGTTTGTTTCCATAAAGGTGTACATAGTAATGTCTGATAATATTTTGTATTTCTTCAGGGTCAGTTGTGATTTCATCTTTTGTATTTCTGATTGTGTCTATTTGGGCTTCTTATCTCTTTTTCTTGGTTATTCTGACTAGGGGTCCATCAATCTTGTTAGTTCTTTCAAAGAATCATCCTTTTGTTTTGTTGATGTTTTCTGTGATATTTTTGTCTTCTGTGTCCTGTATTTGGGCACATATTTTGGTGACTTGGATTTTTCTGCTAAAGTTTGGGTTTTGGTGATCTCCTCTTTCCTGCTGCCTTAGGTGATTTGTTAGGCTCTCAACTTCTGATCTTTCCATTTTCTAGATGTGTGCTCTTAAAGATACAAATTTCCCTCTTAGAACTGATTTCATGGCATCCCAGAGGTTTGGATAAGATGTTTATTCATTTTCATTTGTTTCTAGGAATCTTTTATGTCTGCTTTGATTTCAGTATTGACCCAGTAGTTGTTCAGCATCTTGCTATTTAGTGTCCATTAATTGTGTGCTTTGGGGAAATTTTGTTGGTGTTGATATTTATTTTTATTTCACTGTGGTCTGTGAATGAGCATGGCAAGATTTCAACCTCGTTGAATTTGTTTATCCTTGATTTATGGCTAAGGATTTGATCGATCTTGGAGTACATTCCATGTGGTGATGAGTTGAATGTATATTCTGTGTTTGTTGGGTGGAATTTTCTATAGGTATGAATTAAGTCCATTTGGTCGAGTGTCAAGTTTAGGTTCTGAACATCCTTGTTGATTTTTTTGTCTCAATGATCTATCTAGGGCCGTTAGTGGGGGTATTCAAGTCCCCTGCTGTAATAGCAGTTGCTTTACAAATGCTGGTGCTCCTGTGCTGGGTGTATATATGTTTAGGATGGATATTTCTTGTTGATAAATTGAAGCTTTTATCATTATGTAGTGTCCTTTTGTGTCTTTTTAAATTTTTAATAGCGTAAAGGTTGTTTTGTCTCATACTAAGATTGCAACTCCTGCCTTCTTTTGTGATCCATTTGTCTGGAAACTTGTTTTTATCCTTTAACTATGAGTCTGTGTGTGTCCCTTGTAGTGATATGAGTCTCCTGGATGCAACAAAAAATTGGGTCATGGTTTCGTATCCAGTTTGCCTTTCTGTGTCTTTTCAGTGGTACATTGAGTCCATTCACATTCAGGCTGATTATTGAAATGTGATTGTTTATTGCTGTCATGAGGTTCTTATAAAGTTTTTTCTTTGTTTGCTTGTTTTCTTTTGGCTTTTGGATTGTTGTATGTGTGTGTTTTCAAGTTTCTTGTTGTGCTGTATTCTCTGTTGATTCTGTGCTTGTTTGTTTTCTTGGGAAGTGTGGGGTCATTCTTTTTTTTCTTTTTTCTGTGCTTAATACCTTTTTAAGTGTCTACTGTAGACCTGGTCTGGATGCTGCATAATCTCTTAGGATTGGATGTCTGGGAAGGATTTTAATTCTCCATCATTGATGAAGTTGAGCTTGGCTGGATAGGAAATTTTTGGTTGATATTGTTTATCTTTGAGGACATTGAGTAAGGCTCCAGTCCCTTCTTGCTTGAAGTGTTTCTACTGATAGATCTGATGCTATTCTGTTTGGTTTTCCCAGGTAGGTATTCTGACCTTACTCTCTTGCTGCCTTTAGGATTTTTTATTTTGTGCCTATCTTGTGTAGGTGAATTACTGTGTCTAGGAAGTGGTCTTCTCTTTTGATGTCTTGAGGGGATTCTCTATATCTGTTGCTCTTGACTGGCCACATCTCTGGCGAGATGGGAAAAGTTTTCTTGGATTACCTCCTGGAATACTTGTTCCAAATTGTTCTCCATTTCTCTTTCTTCTTCTGGGATACCAATTAGGCATAGGTTCAGCCTCTTGATATAATTGCACATCTCTTGTAGGTTTTGTTCTTTCTTTCTGAGTCTTCTTTCTATGTTTTTTACAGATTGAGTTAATTACATGTTCTGGTCTTCAAGTTCTGAGATTCTTCCTTCAGGTAGATTAATTTTGCTTTCCATGCTTCTCATCTTGTTATTTATTTCCTGGATGAAATTTTTTATTGTCAAAATCTCTGTCGCAAGTTCTTTCAGTGTTGCATCTTGTCTTTCTTGAGTCTTATTTACTCTTTCCATTCAATCCCTAATCCTTGTCATATTCTGAGGCCACTTGTCGGTGACTTCCATTTTTGGGGTTCCAAGGTCTGAGTTTTCAGGAGTTTTGTCTTTGGTAAACTTAAATTGCCAGTTGTTGGTGACTTCCATTTTTGGGGGCTCCAAGATCTGATTTTTCAGGAGTTTTGTCTTTGGTAAACTTAAATTGCCTGTAGTCTTCCTTTGTTTTTTTTCTCATTTGTGACATAGCCCTTGTTTTTCTCTTTATCTATTTTATTCAGTGACAGCAGGAGAGGCTTTCTCTTCTGATGTTTGCCCAGTCCTTTATTCTTCCCTTACCCAGGCTCTGAATTTATTCTATTTTGAAATAGGACAGTGGATGGGAAGCTTTGTTGTCTCTTGTAGATTTTGAAATTCGACTAAAGTAGGAGCTGGGGTGCTAGGATTCAGAAACTACCTGCAAATTACAGTGTTCACTTATTGTGGTATGTGTTCCCTGAGACCCACTCCCAACCACCAGTCTATATGATGAAACAAAGCAGAAACCAATGGAAAAACTAATTCAACACACACAGACACATACATACACATACACCCCAAAACAAACTGGAATAGCAATAAAGTGTAACAAAACAAACAACACCAACAAAAAACCAAGAAAACTAAACACACACACGCACATGCCTAGCACAAAGTGAATAGAGAATAAAAACCAAAAGACCGGGGGGGGGGGAAGGAATCCAGATTAAACCTTCACACATATAATGACACACATCTTAAATTATGAAAAAAAGAAAAAAAGCCCCCAGAGGAACAAAAGAGCAAAAACAAACTAATAGCAACAACCAAATTGAAAGATGAATGCTCATTTATTCATATACACACTTAAACAGAAAATGACACAGAAGAGAAGAAACAGAAAAAGAAAAATATGGGGGGGGATGCAGATCAAACCCTTGCATGCACAAAGGAAAAATATTTTTAAAATAGATGAACTAACAAACAAACAAAGAATTTTTAAAAATTAAAAAAAACCCTTAAAATTAAAATTTAAAAAAAATCCCTGCCCTCTTGTAGCAGGCTCTGTAATTGTTTCTTTAACCAGGTCTTTCCTGCAGAGCCACTTCTTTCACTTTCTCCTTAGCAAGGAAGGAGGAGGGACAGTGGAGGTGGGTGGGGCTGCAGTCCTCCCCTCCCACTCTGGTACATCACAGAGATCTCCTCCGGTAGGGAGGTACAGGTTTGTCTCTTCCCCAGCTATGTATTCGCAGGGGTGCCCCAGACAGCCCTATCCTGGAACGTATTTCTCCTACTGCGACTGATATACAGGCTCTGCCTGTGTTTTTCCCTCTTAGTTGTGGCCCAGCTATGTGGGTCTGATGTTCAGAGGATTGCTGGGGAGGAGGGTGCTTGTGTCAGCCTAGACTCACCACTTATCTCTTTGGAGTCCTTGCTCATCCTTTTCTGACCATAACTTTTATGTCATGGCTGGATCAGGGTAGGGAATGGGGCACCTGGAACTCAACACTCATCAGGTCCCTCCAAAGTTTGTGCTTTCAGGATAATTCCTCTGGGTCACGATCAATCCCTAAGTAGTTGATCCACCAGTCACAGAGTTCGGTTCTGCTGCTCTGTGGTGAGCAAGTTGGAGCACTATCCTGCCCCACCTTCAAGATAGTGGTGGTGTGCCTCTCTTGTCCTCTTCTGTGGGACCTTGCCTCTGGACTTCCTCTGCAGCCCCTGCTGCCAGTGCCCTGCCAGGCACCAAAGTGGTGAGGCAAAGCTTGGAGCCAGCAGTCCCTCCTGCCAATGGTGAGGGAGAGCCTGGGATGACAGTCTCTCCCTGCTGCTTTTCACAGGAAAACTTCTGTTCATTTTAAAAAAATGTCACTTGACTTCCGCAACCTTGGAAGAGCCAGGGACCAAGCAGAGAAGCTGCAGCACCAGCTATTGCTCCAGGGGCCTGGCCACTTGCTCTGGAGCCCCCATTTAGACAGTCTCTTCCAGCATTTTCTTCCCAGGGAGGGTTATGTTGATAAAAAAAAGAAAGAAAAGGCCACTCAACTTCTGCTTCTAGGAATCGTTAGGGTCCAAGCCCAGCTGCTGTGGCACCAGCCACTGCACCAGAAGAGACCTGGCTGCTAGCTCCCTAGCCCTCACTCAGTCAGCCACTCACATGCCCACTCACTCACCGGGACGTACACAAATTTTCTATACACTCACTCACTCACACTGGGACTCGCATAGTCCGACTGGCTCAGCCACCACCTTTCCCCTTGTCTCTTCTATTTTCTTGATGTGTGCTCATAGAGATATAAATCCCCTCTTAGTATTGCTTTCATGACTTCCCAGAGGTTTTTGTAAGATGTTTATTCATTGTTATTTGTTTTCAGTAATCTTTTAATTTCTGTGTTGACCCAGAGATTGTTCAGCATCATGAGTTTTAGTGTCCATCTCTTTGTGGGTTTCAGGGGAATTTGTTGGTGGTGATATCTATTTGCATTCCACTGCAGTCTGAGAAGGTGTGTGGCAGTATTTCAATCTTATGAAATTTGTTTATACTTGATTTATGACCAAGGATGTGGCTGATCTTGGGGTACATGCCGTGTGGTGATGAGTACGATGTATATTCTGTGGTTGCTGGGTGGAGTGTTCTGTAGGTATCTATTAATTAATGCTCTTCTTTGAGTAAGGTTGTTTTCTTAAAATGATGGTACCTTTAAATGACTAATTTCTTTATTTTGTGGACTCATCTTGTGACTATAAAGCCTGACCAACTATATTCATGAAGAGGCTCTATGAAGAGACATTTCTGTTTTTTAAGTGTCTGAGGTGGAGTCTACCAAGGTTTAAGGTCATAACATGTATCTGTATTTCTTCCAAAGCTGTGACATTTCAAATGCTACTCCTGAAATTTTCCCATCAAAATCTGAATGCTAGAAAGCTAAAGTTGGACATGCCCCGTAGTTGACCTCTGAATACCTTTGGCACAAAGGCACATTATAAAGATAAGTTGTCACAGACAGGTGGGGACAGTGGCCATGAGGGGCAACATTGTCCTACCACCTCTGAGCAGCTGCACCCTTTCTGGGAGACCTGCAACTGACTTCTGAAAACGTTGTAGTCCCATGGTGTCTCACAGTTGCAGTTAACTGATGCGTATCCCAAGCTATGAGCCAGTAACATTTTCTGAGTGGAAAGGTAGTGGTTAGTCGGGCTTTTAGGCCCTAGACTTGGTTTGTAGCTGCCTAGTCTTGCTCTCTTAACTTTTTCTGTCAGTGGAAGACAAGTTCTATTCTTCTGTCTAGAGCTGGTGATGCAATGGACCATGGGTCCCTTCAGCAGGAAGGTAAGAGAGCAAGGAGATTCTTTGCAGTCCCTACATATCATCACTTACGAAAGCCCTCAAAAAATGATCTTCCAAAAGACTCATGGTCTGGTGAGTGGTGTTCAAGACATGGCTCAAATGAGGTCTCTCCATTATGGTAGGAAAAACCCGGTCTAAGAGACACTTAATATGCTGTGTGTCATTTAAAGAAGAAAAGTGTTATACAAGAGCCTGTCTCAGTCTTTCTGCCCAAATCACACATGCCTGCAAATCCCACTCAGAGAAGAGTTCATCCTGGGAGCAGGATGGCTACCCCTCTGAGTACACAGTTGGTCTTCACTGTTCCCTCCAGTCATGAGGATCTGGGCTTTGCTGCTCATAAGACGTATGTTAGGAGCAGTATGATCATGTCATTGTGTTTTGGAGCATATCATTGGCCCAAAGATGGCACCTTAGAGTTTAAACGCTGTACATGTTTTATCACATGACTTTGACTCTTGGAGTAAAACATCCTTTGGGGTGCTCACCCATCTCTCACTGTCACTTGAGATTGTTGAAATTTGTTTATGCTTGATTTATGACCAAGGATGTGGCTGATCTCATCAGAAACTTTATCTCCTCTAAAAGGACAGGCTAGCACTAGTGACAAACTATACGTGTTTTTGTCATGTGGATGGAGCTGCTTTTTCTCACTCATTTCATCTTACATTAAAAGCATCTTGCACTAAATATTATATGGAGAAATTTGTGCTTTAGTTCTGTATGGTTGTCTGCTTCTTCTTGGAGTACTTACTTGATTGAGGGAGCTAATGATGACTAGTCCCACATCAGGCTAAGGTGAACCTTCTCACAGGTGGCCATAGGATCGTCTGTGTCAAAAGATCCAGTTTCTGCAGAGATTGACATTGTGGTGGAGAGTCCAGAATGCTAATGTGAGGATCTTTGGAGGTTGAGGGTCTTCAAGCACTAGAGATCAAGGCTTCATCATTGCAATTGCTTTCGTTAGAATCATTGTTGTAGAAAAATGTTTCTTTCTTGCATCATCTGACAAATCTTGCAGGGGTTATAGGCATGTCACTATCCCTCAGGTGACACAGAAGCTTTGTTCCATGAAGGATGGCTCTTGGGGATCACCTGCTTTCACACTGTGGCTGTTGAAAAGCTGCCGCAAATATCAACTTGGTATGTTGAAACACTGGGAATAGAAAGTGTGAATATAGTCATGTGGGGACCCAGAATGATGTGGCACAAGAGGAAAACTTTTATACCTTTAAAACCCCATGTTCCAGAGAGGTATGGTGAGCAGCTAGGCTAGCAGCTAGGTTAGAGGTATGGTGAGCTCACTCCAGGTCCTTGACTTGAAATTCAGAATGCTTGGGACCAAGGAAGAACTGACAGGGTATTAGGGGCAGGAGCAAGGCTTTGTATGCTGCTGTGTGAAAACTCAAACTACTGTACTCCAGAGGGCTTCTAATTCTATTTTTCTCTCAGTATTTGAGTGTGTTCCAAGGTTGCAGCTTGTTTCTAATTCAAGTGTGATAAGGTGTATTCTACTTACTACAGATCTTGTCTTCCATTCATAAATATGTAGAACCAAGGAACCTTCCTTATTTCTATTAGCTGAGTCTACAACATTGCAGAGTATTGCTCGGAAGAAAGAGTGGGCATGTGCAGACCTGTTTGGGGGTTCCTCCCTCTGCTCTGATGAACACACTTCAGAGTTTTTGCATTTCACCCTCCCCACTCCTGCTTTTCTGGCACAGGCCTTCAGGGACAATATACAGTCGGGGACGATACTCCATCAGGGACAGGCACTGTCTTGGAACATAAAGGTCTGAATATGAACCTTGTCTGGCTGCACTTCACAGCTTCTTGCTCGTAGCTGGCCTGACACGGGGCTCAGCCTGGGTCTGTGCTGAGACACAGTTTCTCTGGCTTCGCTTCTTAGAATGTGGCATATTGTGGGTGTTTGGTTGTGTTCACAGGTGTGTTCTCAGTAAGGAGATGTGTTTCCTCTTCAGAACTTGTTCAGCTGGTGATTCTCAGAACAGGGGGTTGATTCAGACATGTCCTGAGAACTCTATGATCACCATGAGTGAGGCTATCTCTGTCCCATCCTGAGCTGCTGCAAATGGGAAAATGTTTCAAAGGAATGCAGTCTCCTGCAAGAAATTGTGGGTTACTTCTTTTTTATTATGTTTATCTTTTGGTGTGGAAGAATTCAAGATTTTTTTCAGGATAAAGAAGGAAACAGGGAGGCTTTAGCCGCTGGGGCTTTTGGTGGGGGGTTTAAAAAGATGGAATCGTTTTGTTACATAAACAACTATGCATCCCATGCACACTTCCTGTGTAAGGTTTGCCAATTTGTCAGGCGTTAGCATGAATAACTTCGGGATTCAAATGAATGGAACAGTGTTTATAAGTGTTCATCTTAACTTCAAATAGAGATTTGTAAAAACATATGCCCTATGTTTTATTCCTGATATAAGTAATTGAATATTTTGATACTGGTCAATTATGCCAGTGAAAGTGTAGTTAAAAGTCTTATTTGAAACATGAAAGGAAATCTGAGTCTTACTTTGGATTAATTGAATTCAGAATCAGAGTCCTATGCTTGGGGCAGATAATTTTTGGAGGTGATCCCAGAAAGCACTGAGAGTATGGAGTGGTAAAAGGCAGGGGGGGGAGAGAAGCCAGAAGTGGGCAGAGCATTGAGTTGGTCACCTCGTGGCTGTGTGGCTCAGGCCTATGAGGAACAATTGAAGGACCCACATAGACTGTATCTCGGAATAGTACTCCTAGGAAACAGGAGTCCCAGTCACCAATGCTGCTCACCCTATCATTTGAGGACATTTGATTCCAGCTCAGCTACGAAGGCCCTTAGTTACTGAGGCTGAACTGCTTTGGGAGGATTCTGAGAAAGCTTTGGGATGGTAACCCTGAGAGCTATCACAGGAAGTCTCCCGGTAGGATGTGCAGCAGGTTTGGCACTGTTCTCTACAGATACGCCAACAAGGGTGTCTGGGGATGACACTGGGCACCCTAGCCTCTGCCACACTTGCCCACACTCCCCAGAAAAATCCCAGTGCTGCTGAGATTTCCTTGTAGCAGGAAAGAGACAGCACCTTTCTTATTGCAATAGTACTGTTCTTGTTCCATAGCTGAAATTTCCAACATCTATCACCTTGTTGTGGTTTTTGTATTTAGTCTTGTGGATTCTATTGAAGGCTGACCTTGAAGGCGGTGTCTCTCATTTTAAACATCCAGGTCTGAATCAGATAAACAAAGGAAATGTTGACACCATCGATGCTGCATTTGTTGCAATGTCTAACTCTGGATCGAGGTTGCTTTAGACACTGACAGTGAAACAGCAAGAGGGATTCCAGTGCAACTTTGTTTTCACTTTGCCAGCAAGTGTCTATGTGGGTTTAGCGTGAGCCTATCCTGCCAACTCCTCATCGTCACAGCCTAGGAGATCTTTCACCTTGTCTGCCTGATACTCCTGCTTCTCTTGGGTCATAAGCACTTCTTTTCTATCTCCGGATATCTGACATAGACTATGAGTTGTCTCACCTTCTGGATAATTTAGAAGAGGTTTTACTGATGATTCCTTTAGACAGGTTCACATGATGCTGATACAGGCTTAGTGTTTATTTTGAGCCTAATTTCAGATATACTCCCAAGATCCATGCACCTCGGCTCTGAAATCTCTGGATTTTTAATATGATGTTATGGTATCATTGCCCACAGTTTGTTTTTGAGGTATGAAATGATCAGGTGACAGCCTTCTTTGCTCTGATTTATATTTCCATGGTTATAGTAGCTTGGTCTGAGAACAAGGACACTTGTGTTTGAACTGCAAGTAGCAGGCATGGAGGTGACCCTGACCCTGAGTGCCTGAAGTCCGGATGGCCCTCCACCCTGCTCTGAGGGGCCCCTGGGAATGGGACTTTTCAGTGATCAGAATTCAAATATTTGGTCTACTCTGCTCACTGCATCTTCTGCAACTCTATAGGCAGAAGGAACATAAGCAGTCAGTAATACAGTGCTTTTAATAATCCAACTGTTAGCTGCTTTTCTCCCCTGAGTGCTCCAAGGTGTGATGATTCCCTCGTCTGACCTCAGCTTTCTCTTAGGTTGACTCATATTCCAGCCTCTCACAGAGCCCGCCCTGCTGGAGCACCTCCCCACCCCAGCATGTGGGTAGCAACTGAGTGGCTCTCAGAGATCCCACAGGCGATGCTCTCAAGTAGCCACGTGAGTTGTGATTCTGATGGCTGGGGTTGGTGTGCTCCCACTTACTGGTCCCTGAGTCTGACCAGAGGGTAGCCCTCCTGCAGGGTGCCCAATGTGTTTCCTGTCCTGTTCGATTGGTGAACTTAGTAAGATCTCTGTCTGATCCAACACACCAAGAAGGCTTCGAAATAATCAGCTATACCTTTCTTCATATAAACCTTAAAAATACAGTGGGTGGTAAAATATTCTGTCCTTTCAGTACCAGTGGTAACACAGGTTGGGATCTTCTAAGGGCCAGGTAAAGTCTGAGGTTAAGAAGCTGATGGAACCTCCCAAGTGGTCCTGATGAGAGAGTTGTCCAGCTTCCAAAGCACAGCTCTGGAGTGACTGATGCTTCCTTTGGCTTCACCCTGACCATTCTCGTTCATTCTAGCTGTTTCACCTATCCAGGATCATTCCACAGCCTAGAACTAGGAAACTTTGAAAGAGCCCAGTTCCAGAGACTGAGTCCACTATAAGGACAATTGACTATAGGCATCTTGTCCCATGAGGCCTGTACACAACCCACTCGCTGGTCTGAAATTTCTCCAAGACTTGGTCAAGCGTCTTTGCTTGAAGAAAGCTGAGAACCAAACCTTTCTTTGGTGAGTGCATGAGAAGCAGCTGCTTTGTCATTATTTGTAGGGCTGGTACACTGGCCACAGTATTTTTGTCAGGATCCTACCTACGAGGACATGTAAGGTTAAGCAACACCAAGTAAGTGTGGATTTTATCTGTCTACCTCGAAGACTCCAGAGAGGAAGGAGACTCTCCTCCCCTAAACATGGCTAATTGTGTGTCGTCAGTGTTACTTATGTGGCCCAGATCTACATGGGGTTCTTCTACCTGATTGTTTCTTTTCTCTGAAATGTTTAGGAGATGACAGACTCTCTTGAGTCATCCTTTACCTTGTAATGAGCAGATAGTCTTGACGAGAGACTTGCGTTTGCTCTGGAAGTTTCCTAAGTCTGTGGTAGGTGCAGCATCTTATAAGCTTACTCAGAGGACATGAAGGACTAACTGCAGCAATCATGGTCCTGGAAGCTTCTGCCTTTCTTTTGATCATTTCAGCATCAAAGTTTGCAGTCCCAGAGAGTCTAGGCACAGCGTTGGTCTTCCACAACAGCACCTTCTCTGGACTAGAGGGGCTCAGTGGTCTCTGATCCAGGATGCCAGATTCGTAAATCACTCCCATTCCTGTGGTGCAGAGTGGGGAGGCTGCCTGGTCTAAGTGTGTGCCAGAGGTCTCTTCTGTGATATTGGAAGAAGCTGCTGGTCTTGCTTTTAAGGGCTAGGACTCTGAGATTTGTACTAGATTTGGTTTGGGGACTGAAGTCGTTTCAACAACCAAGACAGAGGTGGGCAGAGAATGTCCAGAGCTGTTTGTGAGAAAAATTTCACTGTCTGTCAGTCCTTAGTAAGCAATGATCTGCTGCTTCTGGCACCATACTGACCTGTAGTTTATGAACAGCAGGACCCTCGTGGTCCATCTGAATGCAGTGTGACCCTCTGTAGTCTTAGCCTGTATAGGGTGGAGAAGTAAGAATGATTCCTGCTGTTCTAGTCAATCTACTTGGTTGTCAAGAGAATGCAACATTTTCAAAAATATTCCCATCTTTTTACATTGTCTGGGATAATTAGTATGTGACTTGGTGTCTTGTCTTAACTGGTGGTAAAATCCAGTGAGGAAGAATACTCTGTGGGTAGGTCTTTAATTTTATGTTTAGTTTTATTAATAGAACACCTTAATAATCACTTTGTGGGTTTTCTGGGTAAATTTTACTGATCTTCATAGTATGCCCATATATTTCAAACTTAAATGAGCACCTTTAATTTTTTCAGCCTCTCTATACTGGTTTGTTGTAAAGATATGACACTACTTTTATTCCCTTTAATTTTTTATTGGTCAGGGTTCCTAGAAAAAAATAGTAATGAGGACTCATGAAATATAAGGTAAACATCAGTTACTTTTTCTGGATTACCCTGAGAATAGACCATAAGACTTTTGGACAGATACTACTTTAATTTCTTATTTCTGTCATAAAAAATCCTGCTTTTATTTCTGCTATTACAAATAAGCAACAAGTTGGGAATTTAAATAAAACAAATGTTCTGTATCTTTAAGTGATGAAGATCAGTATTTTGGAATTGGTCTTACTTAGAGTCAAGGAGGTGGTGCCGTGGTTCAGTTCTGACTTTTCCAGAGGACAGTATATTCCCTTGACTTACCTCTTTTCCACAACCTCCTGCATTCCCTGGCTTGTGGCCCCTCTCTTGACTTCAGAAGAAGAGATGCTTCCTTCAGCCTCAGAGCTGGAGTGCATCTTGAACTCTTTGTAACTCTTACCTCCAGTGCTCACTCCCTCTTCTACTTACTCACCTGGATCACCTTTCTGACGGCAATGCCACCTCACCCTGGACAATACAGGAGAATCTCTGCACCTTAAAGTCAGCTGATTTTCAATAGTCTACGTCTCTTCTTCTTGAGCAACTGATGTTCTTTTTGGTTGAGAAAAATGAATTCCTACTTCCTCTAACATTCCATGATTTGGGGGCTTTTTTGTTTGTTTGTTTGAGGGACTGGTTCTTAACCAAAAAGACACTTGTTAATATGCAGTATCAAAACAGGTACACTATTGGTTTCTTTCTCCCAATTGATCCCAAAGAGACCACACCAAAGGAGAGTGCATTTTACGTCAATAAACTGCAGGATGTTTACCTAACAGACCTCACAGAAACTTTACCAAGATGTGAGGACTGAGTAGGGAAAGAAACTTCAAAGATCAGCGCACTGCCAGCCCACAAACTGTAGAGTTATCACAGTCAGATGGAGTGACCAGGGTGCCACAACTCAAAGAAGCAAAGTTTTAAAATGATACAGAATGTAAAAATGTTTGTACAAAGCTATTCAAGATTTCTCCAGCACTGGCTAACATGAAGCACAACGAGATGGCACTTTGAGACAGCAGCTTCAGACCCAGAAAAGTGTAGTGAGATGATTTCCATATGGCTGCTTCAGTGGCAAAATCAAAATTTTCTTTCAGAGATGCAGGAAAGCAATTAAGTGGTCACCACAATGTAAGGGGCACATAAGTCATTCTGTGAGTGGTTGGAAACAGGGTAGACATAGGTCAAAAATTTGATCTTAGAGGTCTTTCCATCTTAATTTGGTAACTTATCATGAAAAAAATAAAAATAAAATTGTCCAAAGATACTTTAAAGCTGAAAACATGAAACAGCACATTTTTGTTGTTTGGCTAACTCCTCCTGGAATCCCCTTTCTGGTTTGACTGGTATTTTGTACAAAACAGTGAGGTGCTTTCCATAGTGGAGTCTTTCCCTAGGATCTGTTTGGTTCTAGTAAGGCAGGTCCATACTTTTTGTCCCTTCTCCACGGAGAGGGAATATGCACTAAGCAGAAGAGTCATCTTCCAAAAGGAAAAAAGGGATAAGATTGCTGCTTCAGAGTTGTGGAATCATTTGGAATGTTTTACAAATGTTTGCTACAAAAAACAGGTAATTATAAAATGTATATATCACAACATGCTTTTAAAAACATTTTGCATTGTGCTAACCTTGCCTTAAATGTTGTTCCCAATGGTGCTCAGCTTCTAGTCCAGCTGAAATCCTGGGAGGAGGCAGAGACAAAAAAGACACAGGGGCATGGAGGAGACAGCAAAAGGAGAAAGTAGCCTTCCAGTTAAAGATCAGCCCAGTCCACTTTCTTTTGATGCCTTAAATTCTAGTGGTATCACTCTGTCTACCATCTAAAATCCTAAGGACTAAAAATGAAGGAAGAATAAGAGAGTGTTAGAAACTCTTTTGCTTGCCATCTCTAGCAAAACGAACACACGTTCCTGAGTTGACCAGACTATTGAAACCTCTAGTGGAAGCTGATGCTAAGGATATTAGGCATTGGTATTGCCCTTTTCTTCTTACAGTGTTTGGCCCCCAATGGTCCAGCCTCTGCTGGACACAGCCTAGGTTATCCATCATTTTTGTCCGTAGGACACTCTTGTTCCCTGTGTGTTTATATGGGAGTCATCCCACTCCACAGTATTTGGAATGGGTCCAGGTGAGGTGTCACCACCCAACTGCTCTGGGCAGACTCACTCCATTTTATCCCCAGGGAAGCTACCATGGATGTGGATTATTTGGGCAGTATTTAGGGGGGCCAGGGATGCCAAGGATCTTTCTCCCAGGCTCCCACATCCATGCTTCTCAGACCTCAGATGGTCAATCTTCTCTGCATTGGACTCCCTTTGTTATGGTGAAGGGCTGGGGATGAGAAATCAGCATCTTCACTGCCGAGCGCAGAGCTTGCCACTGGTAGAGTTTATCTCCGATCAGCAAAGTGCATTCTCCTCCACCCTGTTGACCTTTGACTTAGCTTCAAATATGTTTGCTTCGAGGTCTAGACACAGGTATATTGTCCTTATGGAATCACGCTGACTTTCACGTTGGAAACATGAGATGGAAACATTGAGAGATCTGTCCACTAGGAAAACTTTTTGCTTAATATTCTCTATAATACAAGAACAAGGTGTGTGACTTTCTGGCCTTTCGACAGTAGTCATAAAACAGGTGCATCTGATGGGTGTCCCACTTCATTCTTTTGTGATTAGGTGATTTCTTCTTGTGCTTTTCTGTCCTGTTTGAGTTTGCTGTCTCTGTAAATCTTAACCTTGTAGTTGTCCCACATTCAATTTGACTGCAACTGAAAAGAAACTAGATATTAGCATTTTTTGAAACTGTGAACCATTTAGCATGATTCAGGGTTGAATATATAGGAATTCAACACTGGATTCCAAGTCTGTATTCAGTGCTCAGAAAAGTCAATTGTTTTTGGTGTCCTGAATTCTCAATGGAATTGGGATTAAAATCTGCATTCCATGTAATAAAGATGATAGTTTACTCTTCTGAAAATTATTTTCTCTATACAGAGAGACTAACTTGTCACTTAATTGTTTCTTTCTTTCTTTTTTTAGTTGGAGTCTCACTCCATTGCCCAGGCTGGAATGCAGTGGCACACTCACGGCCACCCCAGCATCAACCCACTGGGCTCAGGCGATCCTTCCATCTCAGCCTTCCAAGTAGCCGGAACTACAGGTGTGTGCTACCACGCCTGGCTAATTTTTTAAATTTATTGTAGAGATGAGGTCTCGCCAAGTTGCCCGGGCTGTTCTTGAACCCGTGGACTCAGGCAATTCCCTCACCTCAGCCTCCCAAATCTCTGGGATTACAGGCTTGAGCCACTGCACCTGGCCCTTGTCACTTAATTCTATTCCTTATGATGTCTTCTACGATTCAGACCACGTAATAAGCTGTTTGAGCAGGGTCCACAGACATTCAAAGCACTTGTCCAGGACCATGAGTGACACCTTAAACCCACATGGTGAAAGTGCTTTACTTCTCTCATCCATGTACTTTGGAAACCCTGAGGACAGGGGTGGTTAAGTGATTGAAATGAGTACATCCTGTCCTTTTTATTTTAGCCATCATCTTTTCCTAATCTTTCCAGGCATTAGAAAAACTGTCTGGTTTTTATCTACATTTATTGTTTTATCCTACATATTTGTTCCTACTAACATGTTTTATGGTAAATATGTATCTGTGTCCTATGACTTCATAATCTTACATTGTTTGACGAATGTCTGCCCCAATATTTCTGAGAATACCAGCACTAGGATATCTTAATATCTGGATCTTATTTGATTGTCTTCATTGAATATAGGTTTATTTTTTTTAAAGACTGTGCCTTTTAGGGAACCCTTTTCTGAGATCAGTGTGTCCATACTGTGGTTATTCTATCTGAGTGCATCACGGGAGCCCCAGATCAGAGAGGGCGTTCATATAATGCTTACCTATTCTGAAGAAATCATCCAGAGGACAGGTTGGCACAGATATGGGTTTATTGTTCCTTAAAGGAAAGAACCTTTGGTGACCAGTCAGTACAAAGCTCTCTGTACCCCAATAAACATGGAGAGAAATTATATAACCCCAGTATGGGAGAGGGAGCAAGACACAAATGGTGAGCAAAAGCAAAGACGTTTACACTCTAAGTAACTCCCTTGAGTACCTGGGTTTGCATATCTCCAAGGGCATTCTGACCAGGCACAGACAATCTTGGCCAAGGGCCATCCTCCCCATTAGGGAACAGCTATCAGCAGGGGAGGGAGAGCGGGACATATGTTCTGTGTTTACCCCACATCCCACTCCTACTTTTGGCTGCCCCACTCTCATAATCTGCACATTGCATCAGCCTTCGAATAGTCCCTAAAGTGGAATAATGAGTTACACATTGCATCCAAATCCCATAAATACAATACATTCCACAGGTGCCAAAGAGCAAAATACTTACAACTACAGCAACACCGATTATAACTTTTTTCCACATCAAGCTAAGAGAGGAAAACCAGTTGGACGAAGGGTCCTGAGCCACCGCATGGATGAATTTGACTTCAGTATGCAGAGCAGTTAAAGAAGCAAGTTACACTGTGGAAAAAATTAGGAAAACAAACACACATTCTGCTTTTATTATAGCACTGGTTTGCAAGACCACTTTGTGTAGTCATGAGACTTCATTTAATGTTGGGAGCCAGCCACGGAGGCCCACTGAGCGTTAGAGATCAGGAAGGGCCATTGACCCCGAGACCACTAGGATGCGTTCGGGAGCTATTGACCCCATTTCCTCCCCCTTTCTACTCGGCACTAACCAGATTAAGCTCCTGTGAGCTCAAAACATAAAAACTCTGAGACCGGGACGAACACAAGCTAACTCTAGAAGCTCATTGCTCCCATTCTTCCGCAAACTGCAGTTTTGGCTTTCACACAACTTATAATTCAAACTCGTGTCACATCTAAGAGCCTTAGTATTGGTCACAGGCTTCTGGGTCATGATCTTAGGATTTATTGAAGGTGTAAATTGTAGAATATAGTTTTAGAAGACAGCCATTTTGTTGAAAGAATGCAGCTGGGTTACTTGCAGGTAGCCCACTGTGAACTTTGGACTGGGCCACATTCCAAACATTCTGGGATGGGCCACTTTCGTTTGTAAAGTAAATACTTAAGCTTCTATAGAATTGTTTAACTTGGCATAAATCAATCAGCTTAGGATGAAAAAGGTTTATAGAATATGTCAGTCACGGATTAGGTTATCCTTTGTTATGGGATTTTAAGATTATCATATGAAAAGGGTTTAAAGGCAATCATTGATTAAGTTTTCATGGACTAAGGTTTCTGGTGGGTGGGAGATGCCCCTCCCACATCTGACTTTGTGTATAAAAGACCTGTTGTAATTCCCAATAGCACACATCGCTTCTGCACTAGACTGAAGTCCAGTCTCTTTCTTTCTCTTCTTCCCCCCAATCGCCGACGCCATCTCCACCTTTGGGGTACCCTGAACCCAGCTGGAGCTGGTCTCTGGCAATTTAATAGCTGGCAGATTCAGGAAAATTCAAGCAGACCCAGCAGGCTGATTGATTGTGGACCTGGGCCATTCACTGCCCTTTATGGGTAGGTGTTTTCTGTAAACAGACTAAGGATGATAAGAGAAATGTTTAACAGGTACCAACAGAGGCAAGTCATGTTTGTCAGACAGTAAACACACAACAGTTTTGTCTTGAGACAGGATAGTCACATTTGTGAGGGGCCTCGTGGGTTTTGCGTGCCATGTTCTATCAGGTCCAGGAGCCATCTTCTCCAATATTGTTAGAGACAAAGGTGGAATCCTAACACTTCATAAGGATAGTATTATTTTTCTAGCAAAAATGGTCTGATCTGTATGATCTATGCACTTAACCGTGTTGGTCCACCAACCCACAATAGATGGGTTCTTTTTCTACACCCTCCACCATGTGGGGGAAAACAGAGAGGACCGGCATGGGTCAGTTTGTATCTCCCAAGGTCAATGGGGAGGCTATTAGCCCCAGGTACTGTGTTCTGTGGTCTGGCAACAACAAGTCATTACACTATTGTGATCTTAAAGAGGCTTCAGTGGTTTTTACTTGGAGGCTCATGGCAGCAGTCTATGGCAGCATCAAGGGGTCCAACAGTGAGGGCCATCCCGCTTGAGGGTGTTCACTCAAAGTGTGGAGGGCACCTGCCAGGCAAGTAGTCTACCCTGCAGTTGCTTGGGCCATAAAGTATTTTTTAGGCCACATACCTGATTGGCAGACCCAAGTCTTTGCTACTTCCCATAGTGTCTTTTGTCAGGTATGTTTCACATTCTTGTGTGCTCACATGGCCATATCCTGTGCTGGAGCTTTCACTAATTGCCTCACATGGGATAGAGCATCAACTTCACCATTTTCCAGACTGGCTGAAGTGTTATACCCTGACACATGAAAGACAGTCACTGACATGTTCTGCCACATGTCCCCACAAGGGCTTATTCATTACCAGCCAGTCTTGCTCTTCTTATTGTGGCAGCCACAATGCAAGACCTGCAAACACTGCCTAACTGTGAGTGCAGGTTGTTAACGGACTGTTTTCCTTGGTTATAACCATTTATACTGCTCGTAGCTCAGCTCATTGATGATTTTGCCCTGTGCCATCATCCATCCAAAGAGTGTTGGTGGACAACTGGTGTGTAGTAGCTTTCCAATGAGGTGGGCACCCTCAGCAGCATTTCTCAGCATACCAGGCATCCTCTGGCACGAACAGTACCCCTTTCTTAATGGGAAAAGGCATTAAGGTTCTGACAATTCATCAGGGTCTATGAACATGATGAGGACCAGAAGCTGCTGCAACTCATGACTTAAGGGACTGGAAGACGACTTACTGCACTGTTGTAGGTAAGCCCTCCACCTGGTTGCTGTGGTTGTCTGGGCGCTGAAGCTGTGAGGTCACATGGAGTGGCCATGAATTCATCCCGTGATTGATAGGGCTGTCCTGACCATCACAGCTGCCTTTCCAGGGACGGACTTGGTATCTAGCAGCATCTGGTAAATTGTGTTCACCTGTTGCTTAAGTGAACTGTAGGGGGCTTCTGGCCTGGTTTGTGTCCTGGAAATGAGGCTTTCCTTGTCATTGCTAAAGCCCTCTGGGGAGATATTTATATCTAGTTTACAAAGCAATTCTTCATTTAGAATACCCAATGCTTGTACTCCCCCTACTATTGCTTTTGCAAAGCCAAAAGCAACCTGGCACTCTGAAGAGCTCCCCTTTAAATAGTCAGTACAAGGGTCAGATTATTTGTGCAAAATAGAGTTAAAGACTCTCCCAAAGCCCAATAGTCCTAACAACCCTTAGAACTGCTTCACAGGGGCATGGCAGGTCTAGGACAGACTTAGAAGTTATTTATCACAGCAGATGGCATCACTTACATCTTACCCGGTCAAATAACACCCAAGAACTTGACACATAATCCAGGCCATCGGATCTTGGTTTTGTTTATACCCATCCCCTTTCCCGTAGATGAATGATTAGTGATGGGATTGCGTGAAGGAGAATCAGTCGTTGGCATGATATTATTAATATAATGGAATAGTCTCACTGAGGTGGAGGATATCCATTTCTCCAAATCTCCAACAACCATTCCATGGCAAATGGCCAGGCTGTGTAAGTAGCCTGTAAGTTACATGGTGAAGGTCCACTGGTGTCCGTCCCAGGTAAAGGCAAATTGGTCTCGGCTGTCAGGGTATCAACACTACAAAACGCATTAGCTAAACCAAATATAGCATGGTCGACACCCAACTCAGTTCCTAGCTTGTCTATTATGTCAGCGATGTTAGGCATAGCTGCATGGCGAGGGGAACCACTTTACTGAGTTCTCCATAGTCCACGGTCATTTTCCATGTACTGTCTGATTGTCTGACTGTCCTACTGGGAAGTTAAGCGCACCATGGGCTGGCCTTCTTATGTTCACCTCAGCCAACTCTATTATTGCTTCTCCCATGCCTTTACGGCTCCCTGGGAGCTGGTGTCGCTTGGCAGCCACCACTCTGAGGCAGTGGCAGTTGCACCAGGGGGTGTGTGACTTTGCCTCACAGGACTGCTTCCACCACCCTGCTCCATAGCCAGAACTCTCCAGCGCTGGCACGCAGGCACAAGCCTTGTAACGCATCCATCCCCAGGATATGTCTTTCAACTGGGGGCACAGACGCTGTGCATTTCCTAGGGAGCAGGCTGTGGATCCCCAGTCGGGCCCCATCCCTAGGCTTGAGAGAGTGGGAAAGTGAAGCTTCATTTTTCCTCTCCTTGTGGGACTGTGGGCTCCCTGTGGTGGGGAGCCACGCCACCCCACCCCCTGCCTCTGAGTGGTGGCGTGAAGATCTTGTGAGCCCAGAGTGGGGCCCTGAGTGGTTGGCAATCCTGCTTGCTTCTCAGGCAGAGGCTGGAAGCATTTCCTCCTCAGCATCTCTTGCCGTAGCTGCGGTGGCACAGCACTGGGCTATTTGGTGGGGGTCAACTCCCATTTCCTTGAGGCTAACCCATAGTTGCTTTCTAGCCACTTTAATGGGTTTTTTCGTGTGTGGTGGTTGACCCTTGGCCCCTCATGGCAGGGACAGGGTGGAAATGTGGGACCTCTTCCCCACCCCAGTCTCCCCAGCACCCCCAATCCTATGGCGGGTGCCAGTCCCTCACCCACCACCTCTATAGGAGCCCCCCCCAAAGAATCTGAGTCTGCTTCAGGATCTCATTTCCTCAGGTTTCAAGCAGGGCACACAGTCACTACCCTGATGCAAGTACACAGCAGCTGTGTCCCTTTCACTTTTGCAAACCAGAAGGCTCAAGCCTGCAGCTGTTCTGACTGGGGAGTGATTAACCAACTAGAGCTCCTCCTGCAGCCGGCTGGTCTGGTTTCTGGCCTCTGCCTCCTTCTAAGAGGCCAGACACAGACTTCATAGCAGCAGCCACACACCACCACTGCTATTACCTTATACTCCCTTAAAAAAAGCAAAAACAAAAAACCTTTTTCCTACTTCCTGGAGAAACTCCAGCAGCCCAGTCAGCATTTTCGGGGCATCTCCTGTACTCCTTTCACTAGGCTGGCAACCTTGACCCACATTGAACCAGTGGCCCAACCTGGCATTTCCCCTGGTGACATGCCTCTCACTCCCCCACCTGTGTCAACTCATTGGGAGGTTTCTCCAGAATATTCTGCTCACTGTGCCAGTTGTATTGCAGGAGCCCCAAATTAGAGCGTTCCTGTGACGTTTGCCTGCTCCAAAGACATCACCTGGAGACCAGGTTGGCAAAGACATGGGCTTATGAATGCTTGCAGAAAGAAACCAGTGGTGACCAGTTGGTACAAAGCTCTCCACATTCCAGTAGGCATGAGGAGAGATTATATACCCTCAGCATGGGAAAGAGAGCAAGACACAAACAACAGCATCATGTGCAAAGAAGCAAAACAAAGACGCTTACTCTCTTAGTAACTGCCTTGAGTATGCAGGTGTGCATAGATCCAAGGGCATTTGACCAGGCACAGATGGCCTTGGCCAAAGGCCTTCTTCTGATTAGGGAACAGTATCAGCCAGGGAGGACATTGGGGCATGCGTCCTGTATTTACCCACGTGGAGTATAAATATTCAGGATATGCTCTGCTGAGAAATATTTAAATACTTGAAATATTGTTAAAAGCGGCATCCGCCTCACTAGAACAACTTTTATATTTATCTGGATTGTCTACAAACTGTGACGTCTCAGATGCTGCTTTTAGGTATTTTCCCACAGGAGGGAAAACTTACGTGTTGGAAGTTGGTATTGGATATCGCCTGTAGGCTTGTATTTTAGAGATGTCTTGGGCCCTGATAGCGATATTCCTAGAAGGCTGAAGGTCTGTGCTCATGATGGAAGACACTGCACTTCCTCTCCTAGTACCCAGGGTCCATCTGGAATTAACTGATCCTTTGGGCCAAACCCTGAGCAAGAGGTATTTTCCGGGAGAAAAAGACATGCCTTCTGACATTAGTACCTTTCTGTTTCACGGTTTGAGATTTTAAAACATTAATTTTCCGAGGTTAAGAGTTTTCTGTTTCTTGATACCAATCAATATTCTGAAGGGGAATCCCATCCCAAACTCAGTCAGTCATTTGACAAATTTGAACTAGTGATAAACCACATTTTCTTGACCTGTCATTTTATTTAGATGATTTCTGTCATCCATGGTTATTCTCTTCGCTCATTGACTTTAAAGGACATTATCATGACCCTCGTCCTTTGGAAACATCACCGAACACTATATGGACGCTGTGTCTCTAGGTGTGAGTTAGTGGCCACGAGGTGTGCGTTGGTGACCTTGTGTTCCTAGGATTCTTCTTTGGTAAGAAACAGTTCATGATGCTCGCTGAGTTATGGAACTGGTTATGAAATTGATTAGGAAAGAGAAAATTCTCTTTGCAGGAGGCAGTGTTTATGAAAAGGCAAGTCTCCCCTCTTTTTCAATCCTAAATGAAGCAGAAATAAGAGTTACATATCTCTCATCCCCAAATCACTATAGACTTTGGGTATAAACTTCGAAACTGGCACATCTGCCAGAAGGGATGGCAGGTGTGTAGAGTTTGTTCTACCATGGAGCCGCCTTGTGGCTAACCTTTCCTGTGCTGCCTGATGCATGAGACATTGCGGTGGTGGCTGCTCTACCAAGCAATCTGTAATTAATGAGCCAGCGGTCCAGTGATAGTTCTCTTGGGAGCTCAGTTCCCAGTTCTTGGAGGCTTGCTGTCACAGGAGGAAAAAAAGAATGCAGGTGTCCCTCCATATCCATGGAGAATTGGTTCCAGACCATGTGCACGTGCACCAGCATATGTTCAAGTCCCTTACATGAAGTGGTGTTGCATTCACCTATGATCTTCACACAGCTGAGGTAAGGTCATCTACCTTCGAAGAACCAGTTTCCAATGGCAGACATTAATGCTGCAGACAATTGCTAATACTAATGTCCGGATCTGTGAAGGTTGAGGGCTGAGGGTCTTCAAGCACTGGAGGGGGAGCCTTTGCAATTGCAGATGTTTTATTTACAGGTATTTTTATGGAAAACTCCTTTGCACCCTTGGACACATCTTGCAGGTGCTGTAGGCATATTGTTTGTTATTCCTCTGGTGACATAGAAACTTTGTTCCTCCTGACACTTTCAACACTTATGCCTATTTAAAAACTGCTACAAATATCAACTTGATATGTTGAAACTCCCTGGACAGGACGTGTCAGTGTGACCTTGAGTGCTCAGGTTGGGACCTGGAATCACTTGACGGAAAACAAAAGCGTTCATGTCTTTAGAAATTTGTGATCGAGAGGGCATGATGAGGAGGTGGGAATGACTAAGTTTAGACGAGGTGTTTCCCTCTTCAGATCATCACAAGAAGCTGAGAAGACTCATGGGTAAGAGGAAGTGGCAGTGTCGTCCAGGGAGAAAGTGAAGTTTTCTTTTCTTTTTTTTTCACTTTCATTATGTTTATTTGAGTTGAGTATCTAAAAACAAAAAGGTCACTCCTGCTGGATTATTCATCTAAGTTACTTCCTGAATATAGTAGTAATATGTCAATAGTAATCTGTGTTTTTTAAATACATTATGACATTTGATCCTCAAAACAACAGATCAACGTATATCTTTCCCTCGACTGCAGAAATGAGAAACTGAAGCTTAAAAACATGACAATGTGCTCAAGGTATATTGCTAAATCTGTTTGAAGAACTCTGCTGGTCTATAGACCCTAATCTCGTGTTGTTGATATTTTGCCACTCTGCCTGCTTAAAATAAATATTCATGTCTAAGAAATGAACACTTACATCTAATGAAAAGACAAAATGATATTCACAGCATAATTACTTGCTATTTCATTTACTATTTTATATCAACTGACACTTTTTAACACGTACACTTTTGCACAATTACCTGGGAAAAAATAAACCAAATTGAAAAATTACTATAACTACTCTTTCAGTACGTGTGGTTCAAATAGAGACAGCTAGGCTACCATTTATTCTTTTGGGTTGATGATATCTTCTATGTCTTTTCCCATCAAATAAACTTTTTTTTTGGTAAACAAACAAACAAAAAAAAAGAAAGTGACGTTTTCTATGCTGTGTAGAAACTCCAACCGCCTTACTCCAGGCAGTTGTTTCTAATTGTTTTATTCTTTGTATTTGCATGTGTCCTGAGGGATGAAGTTTGTCCCTAATCCATATGTGACTGGATGCATTTTACCTGTTGCAGATCTAACCTTTAGTTCAGAAAATCTGTGTTTCCAAGGACCATCTGCTCCACTAGGGAGGTCTACAGCCTTGCAGGGTATTCCCTGGATGGATGAACAGGTATGTGTGCCGACTTGGGTTCTGACTTGTACTCTGAAGGAAACACCTCAGGGTCTTGGAGTTTCATCCTCCCCAGTCCTGTGTTTCTGGCACAGTTCTTAAGGTAAGATATGCCATCAGGGACAGGCACTGTCCTGAAGCATAAATGCTTGACAGAGGCCATCATTTCTACTTCACAGCTCCTTGCTCACAGTTGGCCTGTGATATGGAGCTCTGCCTGGGACTCTGCTGAGTCACGGTGAATTTCTCTGCCTTGACTCCTCATGATGTGGCCAATTAGCCATATTTGTGTTTTTTGTTTGTTTGTTTGAGTCAGAGTCTCACTCTGTTGCTCAGGCTGGAGTGCAGTGGCATTCTCATGGCCACCCCAGTGTCAACTTGCTGGGTTCCAGCGAGACTTCCACCTTAGCCTTCCAAGTAGCTGGAACTACAGGCCTGCGTTACCATGCCCAGCTAATTTTTGATTTATTGTCGAGACGAGGTATCGCCAATTGCCCGGGCTGGTCTCGAACCCTCGGGTTCAGGCAATCCACTCA
The DNA here is from genome assembly GCF_000164805.1 of Carlito syrichta. Classification (NCBI taxonomy): domain Eukaryota; kingdom Metazoa; phylum Chordata; class Mammalia; order Primates; family Tarsiidae; genus Carlito; species Carlito syrichta. The sequence goes on along the minus strand of NW_007247894.1, from coordinate 160,471 downwards.
TTTCAGCCTCCCTAAGTACTGGGATGACAGGGTGAGCCATTGAGCCTGGTCTTTGTGTTTTTTAATAGGTGTGTTCTCTGTGAGAAAGTTCATCCCAACTTGGAGATTTGTTCAGTTGGTGATCTCAGAATAGGGGAGTTATTTGGAAAACGTTTTGGAAAAATTGACAGTCACCTCGAGTGAGGCTTTGTCTGCCCCTATCCTGAGCTGTAATTCAAATCTGAAAATATTCCAATGGAATGTAGTCCTGCAACAATTTGGAAATTGTTTCTTTTTCATTATTTTTGGTCTGGAAAGATGTAAAATCTTTTGGTATAAAGGAAGAAGTGAGATAACATTGTCCTAGAATGATTTTGGTGGGAAGTTTAAAATGATGGAATCATTTTGTTATGTAAACAACTTGTGTATTTCATGTCTGCATCTTGTGTAAGGTTTGCACGTTGTCTTTCTGGCAATACCACAAAAAAAATTGTAGTTTAAATTTATTAAGCCAAGTCTATGAAGTCATTTAAACTTCAATTAGAGGCCTTAAAATATATGCCCGATGTTTTCATTCCTGATACAAGTAACTTGGTGTTTTGATATTAATGATGCCAGTAAAAGAGTAGCTAGGAGTCCTCCTGTTTGAATATGCCATGAAAACTGAATGTCCTGTTTGAATATGTCGTGAAACCTGAATTTGGATTCTCTGAATTCCAAATCTGAGACCTATGCTTGGGGCAGATACTTTTTCGGAAGTAAGGCCAGGAAAGCCAGAGGATGGTGTGGTGAAAGATGGGGGAAGCAAGCACATCCAGTGATGGGCAGAGCATTGAGCTGGTCACTTCTAGGCTGTGTGTGGCTCAGTCCCACCAAGAATTGTCAAAGGAAATATATTGCAACCATCTCAGAATGTGCCTCCTAGAAAATATGTCGTGGAATTCACTCACTAACTGTTTTCCCCATTGTTAGAGGTGTTCTCTGTACAACTAAGATGTCCCCTTTTGCCTAAGGCTGAGCTGCCTTGGGAGAGTATAAAGAAAGCTCTAGAATAGTGACCTTAATTGTGGCCAAAGAGAAGTGCCCTGCTGGGATGTGGTGGCAGGCACGGTGCTGTCCTTCCCAGCTATTCCAATGACAAGGGGTCTGGAGGCTGTCACTGAGCTCCCCTCCCTCTGCCACACTTGTCCAATTTCCAGAAGAATCCTGGGACTCCTTGGGCTTCCTTTGAGCAGGAAAGTGATGGCACCGGTCCTACTGTGATAGGACTGTTCAAGTGCCATAACTGAAGACTGCCATCCATCATCATTAATTTTGTCTTTAGGCTTGTGGATTCTAATGAAGGCTGCCCCTGGAAAGTGATGTCTTCTCCTTTGAAAAACCTAGGACCAAATCAGAGGGGAGAGACAGGGACCTGCAGCATTCACCGCAAGCCTCACCCTGAGTTTTGGACACCGTGACAAAAAAGCAAGGAGTTCCAAGACTACTTTGCTTTTGCTTGGCTGGCAGGCATCTCCAAGGGTTTTTTGGGACCCTCACTCTGCCAGCTTCTCAAGTTCACAGCCTAGGAGGTCCTTCAACTGTCTGCCTGATACTCTTGTTCCTTATGTGTTGTTAGGGGCCATTGTCTTCCCTGAGTATTTGACATGGGCCTTGTGGAGTGTCTCATCCTCTGGTTTTTCTCCAGACATGTCCACAGGCTGTCATTTCATGAGAAGTGTTTGTTTTGAGCTTAGCTCACAGATTTCCCCAAAGATTCACACACTTGCGTTCACTCAGGGACTGTCTCTCAAGGCATAGAGATTCAGTCTCTTAAAGTGATGGGACTTTTGAGTGATAGAACCATACATCATTGCCTGGAGGTCTAGGAACAGGTGTGTTGTCTTTCTGGCATCACACTGACTTTCATTGTTTGGGCGAATTTAAGGATTGAGGGATTTATGCACTAGAGGAACTCCTTGCTTGATGCTCTTTGTAATACAGGAACAAGGTCCATGACGTTCTGCCTCCTGACAACATTCACAATGGAGGTAGGTATGGCAGGTGTCCCACTTCATTCCTGGTTGGTGGTTTTTCTCTTGTGCTACCTTCTGTGCACATTGATGAGTCCTATTCTGAGTGTGTTCTATCTAGTAAGTTTTAACCTTACAGTTTTTCTGCAGTCAGTGCTTGCCTAGAACTGAAAATAAGCTAGATGTTAATGTTTCCTAACTCTGTGAGCCATGTAGCATGGTTCCAGATTAACTACATAAAAATTCAACCCTGGGTATTCCAAGTCTGTGTTTGTTTTCAACAAAAGTCAGTTATCTTGATGTCCTGAATTCTCAATGGAATTTGCATTGAAATTTGCATTCCAGTTAATAAGGATGGTATTGCATGGTTATGTAAGGTACTTTCTACATAAATATAATAGAGTTTATATTTATGTAACTTAAATATAAATGTAATTATTGGCTACCTGCTGCTCTTTTCTATGATGTTTTATGTCACTCAGACCATGAGATGAGCTGTCTGAGTAGGGTACACAGACATTTGAACCACTTACCACATATCCAGGGCCATGGAAGTTTCCTTTAACTCAAGTGCTGAAGTTTATACTTCTCCCTACCATGTATTTTGGGAGTCACAGGAGGACAGGTATGATTGAGAGATTGAAATGAAGCCATTGTTTCTCCTTGTCCTTGTTATTTTAGACTTCATTTCCTGATGTTTCTGGACATTGGGAAATTTTCTGATATTCTGCCTCATTTCATCTTTTCATCCCATATATTTTTGCCCACTCCATTTTATGCTGAATGTTTTTCATATTCTTACATTGTTTGACTAATGTCTGCCTGTATATTGCTAAGGATATGGACACTATGCTAAATTCTTGATTTTATTTGATTGCCTTCATTGAGTGTAGGTTCAGTTTTGTTAAAGATTGCGCCTTTTAGGGGATCCCTTTCTGTGGCCTGTATGTTCAAGTTGTGGCTATTCTGCATGAGCATAAATATTCAGGATGTGCACTGTTTTTTTCCCTGTCTGCCCCTGCCCCTAGTTGTATGTGCACTATTGATATCAATATTGAAATATTGGTTCAGGTGACAACCACCTCAGTGTAGGGATTTTTTAATTTATCTCTAGAGCTGTGATGTCTCAGGTGCTGCTTCTTGACACTTGCTCATAGAAGAAAAAGCCTAATGTTGGGAAGCTGGCATTGGATATCTCCTGTAGGCTTTTCACAGATGTACTTGACACCAGTAGACATATGATTCTCCAGACTATTGGGGGCATGTACTCATCCTAGAGGACACTATACTTTCTCTTCTGTATAACCAGACTTCATCTGGGATTAACTGACCTTTGACTCAAAAACCTGAGCAAGAACTATTTTCTAGGATGAAGGGGAAGCTGTTGGTCATGCATCTCAGGCATTAGCTCCTTTTCTAGTTTATTCTTGGAGACTTTCAAAACAGTAATGGTCTGAGATTAAGGGTTTTCTATTTCTCCATAGTATTCTAAGCTTTAAAGGGGAATCCCACTCCAAGCTCAACCACTCATTTGACAACATCACGTTTTTTAACCTTGTCATTTTGTCGTAGGTGATTTCTCTCACTCATGGTTGTAGTCTTAACTCTGTTTGATTTTGAAGGACATTGCCATCATGAACCTGTCCTTATAAGAAGCCCCCACTAAACAGTACATAGAGAATGCTATTCCTCTAGATGTAGGTTCATGGCCATGAGGCTGTGTGTTCCCCTGGATTTTTTATTTGGTAATACATGGTTTCTGACATTCCTTCTCCAACTTGAATGATTATTGACTCATTAGGAGAGAGAGTAAATTCTTTTTTGTAGGTAGCAGTGTTTGTAAAAAGACAAAATTCCTCTTTTATTTAAACATAGACTCCTCCACTGAAGCAGACATAAGGATTGTAACTCTCATCCCCAAATCACCGCTGTTGAATGTTAAGTAAGATGTTCAACACTGGGAAGTCTGGCAGACAGGATGATGGTGGTGTGGTAGATTTCTCCATGAGCTGCTTTTTTGCTAATCTTCCCTGTGCTGCCTCACCAAGAGAGCTACAGGGATAGCTGATCTATGGAGTAGGCCCTAGAGAACCAGGCAGAATTCCAGTAGTTCTCTTGGGAGATTGTTTCCACAGTCTTAGAGGTTTTATCCCATTGAAGGAAAAGGATGGTATTCAGGCTCTGCTTCAGACAAATGTGCTGTTTGCTGGTGCACAGTGGAAAGTGTCCCATCTCTCTAGACTACTCTGCTAACCATTAACTTGATATGAATCAGAGACCTTACTGGCTAGCTCTGAACATAAGGGCTTTTATTATGTCTCAACTTCATTGGCAGTAAAATAGTGAGAATGCACCTGGTGGCAAGTGAGTCTACCTTGTCCTCGGGGAAGAGTCTGTTGTAAGACCAGGGAACTCTGTGTCCTGACTATTCTTGGAGAAGGTGTCAGAAACTTTGAGCCTGCAATGTTTGGTTTATTCTTAAATAAATTGGACTAGATTCTGGATTTGAAAGTGTCTTTTTCTGTTCCAAATTTCTTTCTCAGACTCCAGAGCTATAAGACTAGGTCATCCTTACTGTGAGGTACAATGCCAATATTTCATATGATGGCAACTATCAGTGCAGTCAGCTGAATTAATTTGACTTTTTTTAGGATGTTTCTTATGTTGACCTTATTAGATCTGAAAATTAACATCCAAAGGTGGTGACATGTTTTGTGGGTTCACTCCTGCTGTTTCACCTTTGTCTTTACAAGTGTCTTTATTCACTGATTGTGAGAAAGAGTGTATTTGTTTTTAAAGCATTATTTTCATTTTTTCCAAGACAAAATATCAAATTAAGTGTACTCTAGGAAGGAGATGAGGCTGCATATCTTAGCTCAATCTCTAGGAAGCCAAGCAAAGTGTCACCAAGGGAAGAAATAAATTCTTGATTCATGTTTGTCTTTTTTTAGATTGGAAAATACAGATAATTTAGAAAGTAAACTAGAGAGGAAGAGGGAGAGATTCATTCTCCCCAAGGGGTAGAAGGAGGAGCCCAAACCAGGAGACATGGCAGTCATAGCTCAAAGAGCCCTGTGAACACACCAGAGTTTAACAAAGCAATGGCCCAAGTTTGCCATTTTAATCTCAGGTAAAGGCACTCACCTGAGGTCTGTGACCAGGACATTGTCTTGGAGGCTATTATTGGCCTTCAGTGGGAATTTGTTATCTTACTTGCAGATTCTTCTAGGTTTAGTCTTCTTTCTCCCTGAGAAGTCTTTACCAGTAAGACATACACTCCAATACCATGTCTGGAGATCCTGAGTCTAGATTACCATATTGATTTAGGAGGGGATAGGATGAGGGGGAAGCCCTTGGGGTTTGAGTATGAATAAAGTGTTCAGTGCCCTCGATTGGAACCAGGGATCACATGACAAACAGGAAAGTTTTTATACCCTTGAAAGCTTGTATACACATTTAAGAGAATTGCTTGCCACTAGAGAGGAATGGTGATGAGAAAGAATCCCCTCCAAATCCTTGAGTATGCTGAACTTCAAGTCAGAGCAAGTGGGAGCTTAGATTTGAGGGTGAAGCTGCTATTGTATCTTACTGAAAATATTCCACTGAAATGGAGTCTCATAAAATAATTTAGGAGGGAATTGAGGTGGCTTCAGGCTTAGAATGGTTTGTATGGAAGGCTTCATATAATGGGTATGTATGTATGTAGAAGCTGTATATCCTATATATAGTTTTTATGTAAGATTTGGCAAGTTGTGTCTTTCAGGCATTTATGTGAATAATTTTGAAATTTTAATTGAACAAGTCTCCTTAATTTTTCTTGGCATTTTAACCTAGAGGCATTAAAAAGGTCCTAGTTTACATTCATGATATAAGTTTAATTTTGCATTTTTTCTTAGACTTGCCAGTGAAAAAAATGGAAGTGAAATCTATGAGGATTTGGTTGGATTCCTGAATGAAGAGTCTGAGACTTGAACTTCAGGTTGAACTTGAACTACTGTATTTGGAAGGAATCCCAGGGTGTGTAGAAGAGGGAGTGGTAAACGTGAAATGAGATGGAATGGAACTGGTCACTACCGGGTTGATCGCAGCTGGGTCGCATGGAAGACCTTGTGGGGTATAGACTATATCTCAGAAGGTCCTTCTGGGTGGGGGAGAGCCTGGTCAACTACCTACCAACTCTGTCAAATTATTTGTAGTCAATCACCACTTGCTGCAGACATGGGAGTTGGCTCGAAAGCAAGAGAATCCAGAAGGGTGACGGTGTGGCATAGGGCAACACAGTCCTTCTGGTAAAATGTCAAGCCACCTGGGCTTCTTGCTCAGCAGAAGAGGGATGGGCTCTGATGCCGTGTGGATGTTTGTCCCCTCCAAACATCGTGTTGAAATGATCAGTGATGGTGGTGGGGCCTAGTGGGAGATGTTTGGGTCTTGAGGGCAGATATCTTCTGAACAGATCAATGTCCTCTTTGGGGGGATGAGGGGAGTGAGTTCTTTCTGTATTAGTTCCTGTCAGAACTGGTTGTTAAAAACAGCTTGGCATCTCTCCCATCACTCATTTTCTTCTCATCTCGCCATGTGATCTCTGCACGTGCCAGCTGCCTTTCATCTTCTGCCATGAGGAGAAGCAGCATGAGGTCCTCAGTGGAGGTCAAGCAGATGCCAGTGCCATGATTCTTGTATCATGATCTGTGAGCCAGGCCATTGTTTTGTTAAGCACTGGCCAGGTCATGTGTTCTTTGAGCTACAGTCACGACGTTTTCTTAGCTTTGGCCCCTTGCCCTAGGTTGGGGAGGTGAATCTCCTCTCTCTCTAATTTACTTTCTAAATAAATTACATTTTCCAATCTAAAACCAAACACACACACACCAAAGAACTGTGAGCCATAAAAACCCCCTTTCTTTATAAATGAACTAGCTTTGGGGATTTCTGTATAACAACATACAACGGACGAAGGCAGGCTCCCTACCTACTGTCACAATTAGCTCCCTACTGTATCACTGTGTGATGGGGAATTTTCCCTCTTCTGGGAGGAAATTCTTTATACAGGTCTACCTGTCATTCAGGCACGTCTGCATCTCTGTCTTCCTCACTGCCTGTTTAAATACTTCAGCATGCAAACTTTTGATCATACTTTATTGTAGTGAAAGGATATTTATCTTTTAAATTATAATATCTTATACTGCAAGGAAAACAGATGTGTGTGTTGTTTAAGGATCTTAAGTAGATCTACCTTATAAGTCAGATCTTCCTCTCCTGCCATGAGTTGACCTCTGCTAACCATTGTGGAAATATTGCACAAAACTCATTCCTTCATTGGGAATTAAAGAACATTAGAGGGTTTAGATTTCCACACTGGTGTAAATATTTTAATATGCCAACGGTTTTATTGCCACACACTTAAGGAGAAAGTATGATCTGAGGTTTTTATGTTAACATTCAGGTTTTGTAAGGTAATTCTGCCAGTCTTTGGACTCTAAAAAACTGACTACACCTTACTTAAATTTGAGCAACTGATGTTCTTTTTTAGTGAGAGGAATTTATTCTCTCCTGTGTCATTCTACTTTCTTTAGCTACCATAATTTTTAGGAAGCCTAGCAGAGTTCACACCGTCCTTCCATTTAAAAACCCCAGAAGGGAATGAGAAAGAAGAATAGGTTGTTTTAAATACCGCTTCTTGGAGTCCCTGGCAGACCTCGCTCATGTGCCTGGATCAGGTGCTGCGCTGTCCTAGAGTGGAAGGTGCTGCTGCATGGGTTTGGTTGCCACTCTGCCCACCTTTGTGTCGAGGTGTCTGGTCCCTCCAGCTCAGCCCCGGCTGCACACAGCCTGCATCATGCTCTCATCTTGTGTGACTGACCCTTTTTTTTCTTCTGTTTTCACGTGAGGGTCGATCTCAAACGCGGATTATTTGGGATGGACTAGATAAGGTTTCTCATCACCTGACTACCCTGGTGGAGATATTCACACCATTTCACTCCAAGGGAGTTTGCAGTGGATGTGGACTATAAGTGCAGTATCTGTCATGGACCCGAGCCATCACAGTCTCTTCCCCAGATCCCCATATCCATGGTTCTCAGATCTCAAGGGTTCAACTTTCTCTCCCATGGCTCCTTTTGGACAGTGAAGAGCTGAGAGTCAGAGCCCAGAAAAGTATATGCTGTGTCTCTGACAAGGTATTTTCTCCTCTTCTGTGATGCTCTCAGGTGGAACTACAAATGTGACTGCCCAGGAGTCTTGAAAGAGGTGTGTTCTCTTTGTGGCACCAGCTCTGGTTTTCTTTGGGTAAACTGCTTGAGGATATATTAGATTTATAAAGCTAGGGAACCACCTTCTTTTGTACAAATTCACGGAGTAAAATCTTGTTACATGTTTATAATGAGCAGTGATGAAGTCATGGTATTAGGGGTGTCTGTCACCCAAGTACAATACATTTTTGTTTAGCTATAGTCACCCTACTCTGCTATCAAACATGTAATTTATACTGATTGTAGATTTCTGCCATCTAACACCTTATTTCCCATTGTGCTTCTTGTGTTCTAATAATGCAGAATCAAAATCTGTAGATCACTGTCCTTCTTCCTGAAAAACAGTCACAGGGCAGATACTTAGGGCAAGTATCATAAGTAATTTCTTGTCTCTCAATTGGGTGATTTCCCCTTTTGGCATTCTCCCTAAAAGTTGATGGGTTTCCAGAAAGAATGGCCACCATTAATAAAACAATATTATAGTCTTCGTGGGTTAAGTTTTCCGGGAAGGAAAAATGGGCTGTATTTAGCGTTTCCGGATGCCATGAATGGTGTGGTATTCTTCAGGGTTGACTAGATTAGGAACACAGCACCAGAGGTACCTAGTGTGTTTTTCAGTCCTCTTATGGGTAATTATTTTGAAGTTTGAATTCTTAGCTGAATCTAGACCAAAATCCACATTCCAATGAATAAGGATGATATTTCATACTGATAGAAAGATAGTATTCCATAAGTATGTAATACAGAGAATAACCAGTTCATTACTTACTGCCATTCCCTTATGAAGCTTTCCGTAACTCAGAATTAGATGAATTGTCTAAGCAGAGAAGAGTCTTGTAGGTATTTGAACAATGGGTTCAGGGCATGGAGGGTACCCTGAACACAAATACCTTGGAAGTCTTGTAACTCTCCCTACTTGCACTTTGGGAGCCAAGGAAGAAGAGGATATTTAAACATTCAGTTCCATCATCCTCCTCATTTTAGCCTCTGGTTATCAAGAAATCTCCTTGTGGTCTTCAGCCATGTTTATTCTGCTACCTATTCCATATATTTTTACACAATACTATATTTTTTTACTAAATATTTTCATTTGTTTTAACTTCATATACTTCATTTGGTTTCTATTAGCCTTTACATATCTGCGGATATTGACTATGCATCTGTGTATCTTTTATCTTATAATTCATTTTATTGAGTATGAGTTCAGGTTTTTTTTTTAATGATAGTGTTCTTAAAGTGACTACTCTCTTTGCCCTTCAGGCCCTTATAGAAGGGTTCTTACAGGGTTTAAAGGCTCTATTAAAAATATTTGTTCTCTAAGGGGCTGATGTCCAATTGGGCTGGATGTCATGCTGTGCTGTATAGTTGGCTGTCCTCCAAAGGCATGACACCTCAGTTATGGATCCTGCAATTTCCCCAGAGGAAGCAAAGACTGAAATTATGCAAAGTTGAAGCTGGATGTCCCCTGAAGCTTTCTTGTGGGGACTGTCACTGTTAGGCATACGGTTGTCCCAGACAGGTGGGGGACAGTGGTCACAGCATTGCAACTTTTCCTGTAGGTAGCCAGAGCCTGTCGGGAGATCTGGAGGATTCTGAAGCCATTGCAGTCCCATAGTATCACACCCCTTAACTGCAATGAACTGACCCTTAGCCCATAACTTTGATCCAGAGACATTTTCTGGATAAGAGAGGTAGTGGTTAGTCATGACTTCCAGTTCTTAACCCCTTCCTAATTTATTCTTGGCAATGTTTTTCTGGGCAGAGATGACTGAGATACAAGGAAAATAAATAGTACTCGCTGTCTGGATTTTTTAAAAAATTTTTTAATAACTTGCTGTTTATCAGTGTGCAATAAAATGGGTTTTGCCTCTCCTGGCAGTTTTGCTGACCAGCACCTGTATGGGGCAGGGGCCTTACTTGCTACCGGGGAAATCTGAGGACTTGTGCATCTTAGTTACTCTATCAGTGGAGCTGTTAAGAATTCAGCCAGTGGACTTAACGAGAGTATTCGGTCTTCACAGATAAGCCTGTTGTTATTCTGGTATTCTCGGTCATGTCTAACCATACTGAAGGGATGAGGCCAACTTGGCCTTGACAATTTTGCCCAGAGAGAGTTCAAGTTGCTAATCAGTTCTGTGGGAATATATTTCTGAATATATAATTACCTTGTTTGGTGTATTCCAAATTTCTCCTCTTTCCTTAGAGAGCAGAGTTATAAACCTGTTTGAGCCAGCCTGAATCCAAGTGATTAGATGTATTCTATGTTGAGATTTTATAATGAGATCCTACCATTGAGGATCATTCAAAAAATGATGAGTTTTATTTTATTTTTTATATTGATGTTTGCTGGAAGTGCATCACTAATCATCCAAGATGGGGACCTTTTCAGACTATGTTCACTTCAACTGCTCCATTCTTGTCATTTTTTATCTTTTGTTCTTTGATCCTGTTGCTGGTACCAGATCACCTAGATGATGTGACATATTGAGGATTGAAACTCAGTTCTTTCTGGATATAGCGTGAAGAAAATCTTAGATTCCAAATTAACTGAACATTTGTAGCTGCATCATCTTGCTCCCTGAAATCAGTCAGAAGAAAAGAGTCCCCATTCCTCTTTACAAAGTTGGCAATGACATGGAGACTACAGGAGAGCAAGGAACTCATTCCCAGTCCCTAGACATAACTAAGTCACATTCCTAGGAAGGTCTCCAGAGACATCTCTAGAGAAGGTCTCCAGAGCTGCTGTTGTGAGTTTGATTAGAGCAATTAAAAAAATTAAATTTCTTGTTAAACTTGGCAAGAGTGGAAAAAAAATCAGAGACATATTAGTCCAAGTTTATAGGGATAATGCCATGAAGAAAATGGCAGTGTACACATGGATTAAACATTTTTTCTGAGAGAAGAGAAAACATCACTGATGAAGAGAGGTCAGGACAGCCGGTAACAAGCAAAACTGATGAAAACTTTGCAAAATTTTGTCAAATTATGTGTCAAAATGTCAACTGACTGTAAGAAGCATAGCAGACCAAATAAACATTGATAGAGAAACAGGAAAATCTTATCTGAAAATCTTGGCATGAGGAAGGGGTGTGCAAAAATGGTCCCGAAGGAGCTTTTGCATCATGGCAATATACCAGCTCACACAGTAAGGAAGAGATGACATGAGAGGCAGATCTAATTTTAGATCTTTACAAGGATCTAAAGCTCACTTTTTTTGTTGAGGGAAAAGGCATATTTTAAAAAGCAAAACCACAATGAGATACCATGTAACCCTGGTAAGAATGGCCATCATTAATAAAACAAACAACAACAGATGCTGGCAAGGATGCGGAGAAAAAGGAATGCTTCTACATTGCTGGTGGGAATGCAAACTAGTACAACCTCTTTAGAAGACAGCGTGGCGATTTCTGAAAGAACTAGAAATTGACTTTCCATATGACCCAGCAATCCCCCTATTGGGAATATAGCTGGAGGAAAGCAAGTCATTCTACCAAAAAGTACCTGCATAAGCATTTTTGTTGCAGCTCTATTCACAATAGCAAAAACATGGAACCAACCATGCTGCCCATCGAAGTTGGACTGGATTAAAAAAGTGGTACATATACGCAGTGGAATATCATGCAGCCATAAGAAGGACAAACGTGGACTTCACAGCAACTTGGATGGATTTAGAGTCTATCATACTCAGTGATTTATCACGGAAACAAAGAACAGAGTATCATATGTTCTTACTCATAAGCAGACCTTGAACAACTATTGTAATACTGTAAGAAAGAGATTGACAGTTGAGGGAAACTGTCAGGGGAGGGAGGGGCACACCTCCTCAACAAGGGTACCTGCATAATGAACATTTGTATACTTAACCCTGAATTGTACCCCACATCTTTAAAATTAAAAATAAAGAAAAAAGAAAAAATTTTATTTCATGGCTTAACTCATGTTTAAAGGGAGAAGGTAATTCTAGAAGTGAAAGAGGGTACCTATAAACACCAATTGAGAGACCCGTTGATGGATAAGTTTGTTGGTCTTTCCACAGCACCTGCTCTCACGTTCCCTAGCATGTATGGTTTTCAGACACCTGCCACATTGGTGGAATGAAAGGTGGACAATGTTGGCCTGAGAATGGCCACATCTGGAAGAAAAGTCTGCAAACTTATCAAGACATGTAGTGGGGAGGTTTTTCTTGTTCTTTTCATTCTCAAGTTTTAGTCACAATGTCTTTCAATTAAAATATTATCTCACAGCTCTGATCAAAGATTTTTATGTGCAATTGTTTTCTGTATTTCCATATTATCTTTTTCTGAAAATAACAATCATTCAGGGAAAAATAACTACAAGTTTGAAAAACAAATGAATCCTGTAGAGGAGATATCATAATCCTTTATCCCATAGTTGCTCAGTGGGAACAAGTTTCATCCATTACAGCCTTTCTTTTCTTTAAGTGCTGAAAACTAATCTCTCAATACTGTGCCTGCCTTTCACATACTTGTACATGTAAAGACAGTCCCAAATCCCTTGAGTGTTTTCCTAGTTAGCTTTGCTACCTCCACAGAGGAAGAATAGAGAGGGACAGCAAGCAGGGCATGAGAGTGAAAGAGGGAGCACAATGCCCTGGTCTGAGTTCAGAATTTGTGCAAGTAATATAGGCTGAAACCCCATGGCTAAGAAAAGTCGAATGTTTATAGGCTTATTCGGAACAAATTTGTCACACTTATATTACAATCCACAGCTTCTCAGGTACAAATCATCCAGAAGAAGGACCTTAGGACTATGACCTAGGTATTGTCTTGGAGGACATTTTGGCCTTCAGTGGCAATTATTCCTCTTACCTTCAGAGTCTGATTTAGGTTTTTTAGAACACAGCTAGATTTTCACTTAGGACATTATAACCTGTAATATGCTCACCATACCATTCCTGGAGAACTGTTGAGCCAACATCACCTACTTTATCTAAGAAAGGATGGGATGAGTAGGAATAGGTAAATGGGTGTGTGGGTACGGTCTTTGATGCTCCAGTGTAGATTTTGGAATCACTTGACAAAACAGGCAGGCTTTCTGTTGGGAGCCAGCCATGGAGGCCCACTGAGCGTTAGGGATCAGGAAGGGCCGTTGACTCCGAGACCACTAGGATGCGTTCAGGAGCTATTGACCCCATTTCCTCCCCCTTTCTACTCGGCACTAACCAGATTAAGCTCCTGTGAGCTTAAAACATAAAAACTCTGAGATCGGGACAAACACAAGCTAACTGTAGAAGCTCATTGCTCCCATTCTTCCACAAACTGCAGTTTTGGCTTTCACACAACTTATAATTCAAACTTGTGTCACATCTAAGAGCCTGAGTATTGGTCACAGGCTTCTGGGTCATGATCTTAGGATTTATTGAAGGTGTAAATTGTAGAATATAGTTTTAGAAGACAGCCATTTTGTTGAAAGAATGAGGCTGGGTTACTTTCAGGTAGCCCACTGTGAACTTTGGACTGGGTCACATTCCAAACATTCTAGGATGGGCCATTTTCATTTGCAAAGTAAATACTTAAGCTTCTATAGAATTGTTTAACTTGGCATAAATCAATCAGCTTAGGATGAAAAAGGTTTATAGAATATGTCAGTCACAGACTAGGCTACCCTTTGTTATGGGATTTTAAGGTTATCATACGAAAAGGGTTTAAAGGCAATCATTAAGTTTTCATGGATTAAGGTTTCTGGTGGGTGGGGGACGCCCCTCCCACATCTGACTTTGTGTATAAAAGACCCGTTGTAATTCCCAATAACACACACATCGCTTCTGCGCTAGACTGGAGTCCAGTCTCTTTCTTTCTCTCTTCTTCCCCCACAATCGCTGACGCCGTCTCCACATTTGGGATACCCTGAACCCAGCTGGAGCTGGCCTCCAGCAGCTTTCAAATCTTTTAAAGCTATGCCTTAGAAATAGTGAGGAAGTAGGTAGGGAAAAGTTTAGGCTAGGTGTGTCTTCACTTCCTTAAGTTTGCTGAGCTTCAAGTCGAGTGCGGCTGGCAGAAGAGTGTGAATAGGGATCCAGGCTTTTTAAACCGCTGTGCCGATGCCCAAACCTTGGTGCTCCATAGGTTTCCAGGGCTCTTGTCTTCTTCCTTTCCTGTGTGTGTGTGTCTTAAAGGACTTAGCTTGTGCCTGATCCAGGGCCAACTAGATTCATTGTATCTACTCTAGACCTTGTTTTTCTCCTGTGCAATCTGTGAATCCAGGGACCCGTCTTCACTTTTAGGTGGGTCTGCAGCTTCTTCACAGGAGCTTCCTGGGCTGAAAAAATAGGGGTGTCCACACAGGTCTCTCAGGTTCCGACTGCTTCTCTAAGACATATCAATGCCTTTGAGTTTTCTGGCCCCACTCTTGGGCTTCCGGCACAGCCCATCAGGGACAGTGTACCTCAGGGAATAAGCCCTGCACTAGGTCACATGTTTGAAGCCAGATCAATCTTGTTTGTCCTTATAGCTTCTTGATCTCAGGCTGCAATGCTGGGCACTGCTTGACAACTCTGCTGAGTCTCAGTGAAATTTTGGAGGTCAGCTTTGTATGATACAGTATGCTATCAATATTTGGTAGGGTTTCTCAGTGAGTTCAGGCGAGTTTGATCACTCTTACAGCCTTGTTCAGCTTATAATTCTCATAATTGGGGAGTGATTGGAGAAATGACCTGAGAAACTTCCCATTGAGCCCTTTCTGATTCTGTTTATTTCCCCCTGGATTGTTCAGCAGAATGAAGACCCTACTGAGTCATACAGCTCACTTTGTAAAGAGCAAGTACTTCTATGCTTAGAGAAATTTAAATCTGCTCTGACAATTTTCTCTTAAAAGTCTATGGTCTATGCAGCATCTTGGAAATATGTGTTTTTGTTTTGGGTGTTTTTTGAGTTGGAATCTCACTCTGTCACCCAGGCTGGCACGTTCATGGCCACCAAAGCCTCAACCTGCTGGGCACAGGTGATCCTTCCACCTCAGCCTTCCAAGTAGCTGGAACTACAGGCATGCGTCACCATGCCCAACTAATTTTTTATTTATTGTAGAGATGCAGTGACCTCTTCTTCCCACAGAAACAGTCTAACTTGATACCCTTATGGCAGCCATTACTGAATTTTGTGTTACTGCTTTCTCAATTTGATGCAAAAGTTCTTAAACTATTAGATCATCAAAACTGAGAGTTAAAGTCAGTTTCTCGAGGTAACCCCATTTGTGTTGCCATTTTTTCCATTGGCCTTCCAAGTTATGGAACTACTGGTTTGTCAAGGTTGAGAGTTAGAGCCGTTTTCTCCAGGTAGCTCAATATGAGTATGTGGTTCTTGTTGAACACATCTTTTAATATTCTTCAGCTGTAGAGATTATATACTCCAGACAGGCACACTATGACTTTCCTGATGTGATGCCTTTGAAAGTGAGATAGTTTAACCAGCTTGGTTGCTTCTAAGTTTCTCTGTTGTTCCTCAATTTATCCTATTTCCTGTGGTCTTTTGAAATTTTCACTTTCTTAGTCCTCACATGTCATTCCAGCTGATCTTTTTAGATAGCAAAAAGTGTGTTTACTGTGGTCACTGGCTAACTAAAGGTGGTACTAGTAGGGAATGTGTGGTAGGCAAAATTCTAAGTTGGCACCATGATCTGTATCCCCTGGTATTAGAATATTATGTGAATTTTGTCATATTATGTGGCATGGGTGAGGGTATTTTAGATACCCAAATCGGTTAATTTTGGGTTAATCAAAAGGGAGATTACCCTAGGTGAGACTGACTTAATCCATTAGAAGTCCTTTTGAAGAGATTTTAGGCCTTCTCTGAGGTCAGACTCAGTATCTGCAGAGACTGTCTCTCTCCCTTGCTGGCTTTGATTAATCACAAGGACATGAATTTTACCAAAAACCTGAGACTCTTATAAGTGGACCCCTCTCTAGTCAAGCTTGCAGAGGAGAATGCAGCCCAGCCAACTTCATTTTTTGACCATGTAAGACTCCAAGGAAAGAACCCAGTTAAACTATGCCTAGACTTATGGCCTACAGAAGATAATAAATAGGCATTGCTTCAAACCACAAGGTTTTTAAAATTTTGTTATGAAGCAATAGAAAAACACCTTTGCTGGAGCCTTGCTCAGTCTGGCCTGCTTCTGTGTTCCCACAGCTGCTGATGCCATAGGGCGAGTCTGGGTGGAGCTGCCCTGGTATCCACGGCTATAAACGTTCTAGCACATGGGGGCAAAGGAGAGTCACTTGGTGGTCCTTATGCTCCAGAATTGTGGTGGGTTCTTATGACTGTGCTACTCACACCTGGGACTTTCTCTTCCAGGACCTGAGACACTATTTTTTTTTAACATATCCACCTAAACATCGAAAGAGTTGGCATTATTTGTACCTTAGAATAAAACTATCCCTTTGATGGATGCAAAAGCTGGTTTGTCTCCAAATGTGTGTCACTTATTTAGCAGTTAATAAAAATAAATAAAATGGAACAGAAAACCTCCCAAATGTAACACTGCACCTGTTGGGGGTTCTCTGCTCAAATAGAGACTCATTTATGACTTGAAGGCATACATACCAACAGACATCATAAGATGCTGGATAAAAATTGTTTTATATTTGTGCTTACTTTCAATTTGAAAGATTAAGGGGAAACCCAAAATGAAAAAGAAAACAAACGTTCTTTTACTGAAAAAGTCTAATTCTGCATAAAATTTCTGTAACCATCTGCCAATCTCTTTTGTGTAACGAGTAAAGGAATAGGATCCTCCAGGGGAGGATGCTGAGCGGGTCCTTGGGGTCCTTTCGCATGCTTTTGTGGTCTTGGGCAGACAGGTGGGCAGGAGGCATCTGGGGAGTTGCAGGGCCGTCAACTCAGTTGGGAACATCCCCCAGCTTCCTAAAGGACTGCTATCGTGAAATGACTGATCTTCTCTCCTTAGGGTCTTTACATCCCAAAGTTGTCAATGTGCACCAGCCATCATGGAGAACAGACATATGAAAAGACAATCATTTTTATCCATAGAAAGTTCTCCAGAGGACCTAGAGGTAGAGAAAGCAAGCCAGCATACAGTCTCCTAGTTCAAATTTCAGGCCAGAGTATTGAGGCCCCTCTACACCAGGCTTACCTGGCAGGAATGGACCTCACAGGATCTTGGGTCCATGTGTCGTGACTTTTCCTCTAGCTGTGTATTCCTTCACTGCTGAAGTTGTTACTATTTCACTGTTTTTAAGTGATATACATGTTTTATCCAGTCTTTTGTAGGTTTGATATTTAACAATAAAAAATTAAAGTGCCTGCCTCCAAAAATGGAGATTCAATACTGCCTTAGTCCCCATCACATCCTAAGAAAGGAAAAGTTTATTTTAGAAACTCCCAAATAGCCACATGTGTTTGGGATTCTGTACCACAAGGTCACCTGGCACTGTTGGCTTCTTGGTCTCAAAGTGTATTAAATGACCCAGGGAGCCCTCTCCCATGGAAGAGAATGTGGAGCGTATTTTCTAAAATAAACATTTAAGAATGTAGAATCCTTGGATCTTATTTTCTGGTCTCTGCTGCCTTCCCATTTGACCAGACATTGGCATCTTCTCAGAGGCCAAGACAGAAACTAAAGGAGCAAGGATTTCGTTAGAGGAGATGAGATAAACAGAGAGTTGGGTAAGAGAAGCATTAGACTGCACTTTGAAGGCTGACGTGGGCAGTCTAGGCAAACGTCAGCAAGTCCAGTGAGGAGTCCTTGGGCTCTGCTTGACCATCAGGAAAGGCCTATTTCTCAAGGAACAGCCTGCCTCTGTATCTCCACAGGGCTTATTTGCTGACTGGAAGTAGCCTGTGGAAAGTGTGGCCTTTTGCCTGCATGATGACCACTTGTATACCTAATTCTGAATTGTACCCCACATCTTTAAAATAAAAAAAAGAAAATGTGACCTCAATAGCGGAAAATTTCTGAGCAAGGCAGCTTGGGTCTTCTATCAACTATGGTAAATATAGTAGATCTGAGAGACACGTGGCCCCCAAACCCACTCCTTACCGCACACATCTACCTCCCAAACAAAGATCCTTTCTTCCCTGGCCCTCATGGATGTCTCCTACTGCAGAGAGAACTTAGAAGACGAAGGCTAATGGGACTAACTATAGTCTCCAAGGAGACAGTTGGCTTGGGGCATCCTTTGCCTTGTGTGTTTTAAATTCCTTCACCCTCAGTGATCATCTTGGAAGGTCTCAATTCCACGTGGTATGGCATGCCTGACATCTTCATCAACCCTAAGTAATCGAACCCTTTGCAGTTTGTGGTTGTTGTGTGTGTCCAGCCCAGTAAGAAAGGAACAAAATATTAGGAGGCAACAAAGTGGATCAGTTGGGTTTATGCTTCTAGTTTTAAGGATATTTTCCCTTGATTAAGCATTTTCATATCATTGAAATTCGTTTGTATTTACTTTTCTGTGAAATGTCTGATCATGTTATATTGATTTGTAAGTGTTGTTTATATACTAATGAGTCACTTATCATTTGGATGCAAATATTTTCCCTAGTTTGTTTCTCTTACTGTTTTTAGGGTTTATTGCAGGTAGCTTGTTGTTCTTTGTTATTTAAAGACTTACATATTTTACAACTTGAAAGTAGATGTGTGTCTTCTGGATTCTCTCCCATAATTATAAAGCCTTTCTCCACTCAGATTCTTAAATTTTCTACTTTTTTAGTACTTATATTGTTTTTGTCTTTCATGATTAAAATGCTTTGTAACTCTGGAATTTATTTTGTCATAAAAAGTGAGATGGGTTTATAATTTATAGTTTTTCACATGGGAGATGGCTGATTTTAGGTGTCAACCTGACTGAGTCAAGGGACACCTATCTAGCTTACTGGTAAAGCATTATTTCTTGGTATGTCTGTGAGGGAGTTTCTAGAAGAGATTGGCAACAGAGTGGGGAAGATCTGCTCTCAATATGGTCAGGCACCATCCCAAGACCTGGGGGGATGAATCGACAAAAAGAGAAGAGTGAATTTGCTCTTTCCTGGAGCTAGGAAACTCTGCTCTTATCCTAAGAAATCAGAACTCCCGGTTTTCTGGCCTTTGGACTCTGACACTTGCACCAGTATCCCCTCCCAGATTCCCCCCACAAGTTTTCGGGCCTTGGAACTGAGAGGTATTCCATCAGCTTCTTTGGTTCTGAGGCTTTTGGACTTGGACTGAGCCATACTACTGCTTCGGGTTCACCAGCCTGCAGAGAGCCTACTCTGGGAATTCTCGGCCTTGATAATCATGATTTCCTAGGAAGCAGACTCTTGGGTGGAATTTAGCTGCAGCAACATCAAGGAAACCCCTCACAAACCAGTATCTATGGAAGCGGAGGGTCAGGAAACGGTACCAGGTAGGAGGAGAAGTCATGTTGAGATACAGACATCAACAAAGACTCTCGTGTAATCCCGTGGGATCTGTGGAGTTAAAATGCTATTTTATGGTTAAGACAAGGTAATCAAACTTATACTGCCCCGAGAAGGGGCGGGACATGTCTTGATAAGAGCGAAGAAGCTCAGGCATCTGTTATCTCATTTTCCTTAGTTCCTAGGGTCCCTCAGTGCTTTGCTTCTATGTATAAGAGCAGATGCTAGAGTCAGCAAATTGCTCAGTGTGTATTTACCCCCACTCTAGGTCTCTGGGTCCAGAGGCTCTCAGGAGGATTCATAGAGGCCTAGTGGAAACTTATTGTGCTGACTGTGATAATGCACCTCCCAGATCTCTAGAGGGAGGATCCTTGACCAATGGCCCAAGCCTTTGGGCTCTGACATCTTTCACTGTATTTCTGCGGAGACTCCTTTTGCCATGGACTGTCCCTGACTAATCACTGAGTACCTCCCAGGTTCTGAGGCATACTCCCTCCTAGAAGTTATAGGTGACCTTAGCAAGAACTTCTGAGGCCTTGATGAACTTTCCTTAGACCTGAACTGCCATAGTGGCCTTGTGAACACAGAAGACTCACTGGCCTCCAGCTAGAGGGAGTATAGTTGATGAAGGCCCCAGATGCTGAGCTCTGAAATCTATCACAGCACACACTTTAAAGGATATATTTCATAGGAGCTGCTCCCAGCTGAGCTCAGCAAAGCCACCAACACAGGCCTGTTCGTAAGAAATGGAGATTCCTCTGATAGTGTACAGGCTGAGAAAGATTTAGCATGGCTATTTGGAGCCCTCGGCCAAATTCAGTTATCTGAGTTCCTCCACCCAGCCTATCTTTCCCTCCTTTTGCTCGCTGTCAGGCTTATGCCCACAGTCTGGAGGCTCTTCCACTCTGTTCCAGCCTCTCTCTGTCTTTTCTCTGTAGATGTTGTCCCTAGCAATTCTTATGTGCTTAATTCTAAAACTGACTTCTGCTTCTTGGAGGTCCTAGACAAGCACTATTCCGTCTAAGATGCTTCTATTTAACCTCCACTCTTCCAATTAAAGTTATACTTCACTGCTAAATAAATGAGGTGACTGTTATAAGATGTTTTCTATAAGCCTCATGATGACCAAAGTAAAAATTTATAGGAGATACACAAATATAAAAAGTAAAAAAAGTCAATCAAAGCATACTACTAAAGAAAATCACTTAATCACAAGAGGATGGCAAACCAGGAAGAAAAGAACAAATAATCTACTAAACAACTGAAGACAATTAACAAAATGGCAGTAATAAGTCCTTACCTACCAATAATTACATTGAATGTAAGTGGATTAAATTCTAAAATGACAGAATGGTTCAATAAATTGAAACAATAATATCCAACTGTAAGCTTCCTATAAGAGATTCATTCCTTGAAAGGACACATATTGATTGAAAGTGAGGGGATGGAAAATAATATTCTATGCAAATAGAAATGAAGAGAGAGCAAAGGTAGCTATATTTATATCAAAAAAATTAGGTTCTAAGGAAAAACTATAAAATGAGACAAAGAAGGCTATTATACAGGATAAGGAGTCAACTCATCAAGAAGATAAAACTATTGTAAATATATATGCAATTAACATTAGAATACCTAAACATATAAAGCAAATATTGAAAGATCCAAAGGAGAGATAGACTAATACAACAACAGAATACAACAATACCCCACTTTCAGCAGCAGACGTATCATCCAGACAAAAAAATTTAAAAGCATTGGACTTAAACTACCCTTTACGCCTAATGGAGATTATTCAGAACATTTCATCCCACAGCAGCAGAGTGCACACTCTTCTCAAGCACACACAGAACATTCTCCAGGATAAGATAGTATGTTAGAAAACAGAACAAGTCTTAACAAATTTCAGAAGAGCTAAATCATATCAAGTATATTTTCTGACCACACTAGTATAAAATTAGAAATGAATAATGAAAGAAATTTTGGAAAATTCACAAATATGTGAAAATTAAGCAACATGCTTCTAAATAACCAGTGGGTCAATGAAGAAATTAAAAGGGAAATTTAAACATATCTTGAGAAAGGAGAAACACAACCTACCAAAACTTAGAGGATGTGGCAAACACAAGGAAATCATTTCTAAGAGAGAAGTTTATAGCAATAAATCCTTACATCAATAAAGCAGAAAGATCTCAAATAATATACAATCTAGCATTTCACCTCAAAGAATTAGAAAAGCAAGAACAAATGAATCCCAAAGTTGGCAGAAGGAAGGAAATAATAATGTTTAAAGCAGAAACAAATGAAAAAGAATAGAAAAGCAACAAAAAAAGACAAATGAAACTTAGAGTTGTTTTTTTAAAAGGTTGAACAAAATTGACAAATCTTTAACTAGATTAAGAAAAAGAATCAGAAGTGAAAGGAGAAATTACAACTGATACCACAAAACACAAAGGATAAGAAACTACTATAAACAATTATACACCAACAAATTAGATAACCCAGGAGAAATGAATAATTTCTAGACACATACCTACCAAGATTGAAGTATGAAAAAATAGAAAACAAGAGCAGATCCATAACAGGAAAGGAGATGGCATCAGTAATAGTCTCTCATCCAAAGTCCAAGACTGGATCGCTTCACTGCTAAATTCTACCAAATATAAAATATCGAATAGAGGAGTCAAGGCAAGACTGCGATGGAACCAGCGGGAGTGTGAAAGTCTCTGCAAGGGTGAGTGTCCATCGAGACAGTCCGCATGAGTGGGGGAGTGAAAGTCCGTCTGAAGGGAGACTCAGGATCAAGCACCCGGGGCTCCCCTCCAGAGGCAGCTGCAAGCCACTGCTGCCCTGAGATCAGAGCCCCCAGGATGCAGGATCATCAGCCATTCTCAGGATCTTTCAGGAGGAGGCAGCGGAGATCAGTGGAGGTCGGGTCTGGTGCTGGCAGAGAGAACTGTGGAGCGCAGCGAGGACATCTGGAGATGATGATCTCTGTCTCCATAACTGGGAAAGACACTCTGGGCTCTGCTGGAGCTCGCTTTCCATCACAGAGGCCGATAAGCTGCCCCTGGCCTGTAAACAGGAACATACCTAGGGCTCCCCTGCCTGTTCCCTTCCCACAGGTACTACAGGCCAGTGTCTGAAAAGTGCTGTTTCAGACTTGTCTGGCTTGCTGGTTATTTAAAGTAAAACTGGTCCCTGATACACCTTGATGGCTGCAAGGGGATGTCTTCTTTTCCTTGATGAGATGAGGAATGTTTTCTTGAATAATTTCATGGAGTGTTTGCTCCAGGGTGGTCTCTGCTTCTCTATCTGCTAAATTCTGCCACAGGAGGAGACACTGACAGCTGCCATTTTCTCTGTGTTGACTCGCCCAGCTCTGTTCAGCCTCCAACCTGGGACTCAGAGGCAATCTCCACGCCCGCCCCCCCCGGGATCGACCTTTACTGACCAAAAGAGGAAACTTCAGAAGCAGACACAGACAGTCGGATGCCCCACCTCCATGCTGGACCAGGCATGGAGACATCTGATCTGAGTGGGGGATTTGGTGGCGGCAGCAGCATCAGAGGAGTTGGGTGAGTCTGGGTCTGATTCATCCTCTGCCCACAGCAGTCCGTGGGGCATTTGACCCATGCTGAGAGCAACAATATTGACCTGCACTGAGATCGGAGGGGAGGGGCTGGAGACTGGACCCTGTTCCCTACCACAGCGGAGGCCAGAAGCAGTGGCAGTACTTGGGAAAGGAGCCTGAAGTTCCAGAAACGCACACAGAAGGAGCTGTTTTTTCTCTGTTTTAGTATATGTTCAGTTTTAGTTTATGTTCTGTTTTAGTTTACTTGTTTTATTTTGGGCTTTTTTTTCCCTTGGTGTTTTTTAGTTTTTCTGTTGGCAAATGGGTATTTTTGAAGGTAAGCGCATCATCAGGTTTTTTTATTTGTATGCTTGTTTGCTTTTTTGTTTGGGGTTTTTTTTGTATGTTTCTTTGTTATTTGTTAGTTGGAAAATCATCTGTTTTCCTTCTCCTTCTCCTTCTCCTCTCTTCATCTTCCTTTCACCTACCTTCTTCCATTTTCTGTTCTTTCCCTTTTTTCTTATCTCATTTTGCTTCCAGAGGGCATACATACACTCCACTGCATGGACAGATTATAAGTGGTGGGAAGTGATTTCCAGGGGGCCCACACACTTATTGGCAGATACTGTGGTCTGCAAATAGCTTGTAAACTGCTGCCCCCCCCACACATAAACCTTATCTCAAAACTGCAAAACACACAGTCCCCTAACCCCAGTCCAGCTTCAAAATTGAACAAATCCAGAGGATCTACATAAGGAAGAATAGGGGATTGAGCAAACAAGTGAAAGCTATGCCCCCATCTCTGAGCAATGGAATGAAGGAAGGGGGGGAATGGGGGAGGGAAATCAGCTCAAAAGAAGAAGCAAAGGAAGAACAGAGGTCCTATATGGGCCCCTCAGAAGACAGCACTTGAGAATACAGACTTCAGAACTCAAACAATGAAAAACCCCCAGAACGACTGGTCTCAAACCACAAACCCAGAGATCAAGATATTAATAGAGAGAATGAACAGAAATGAGGAGAAACAAGATGAAAGAATGAACTGAGATGACAGCAATAAAGAATACAGTAAATGAAATAAACCATAAATTGACAGCCATGGAAAGCAGAATTAACCAAGCAAAAGAAAGAATCTCAGAGCTTGAAGATCAAATTATGGAACTAATGCAAACTGTTAAAAAGAAAAGAAAAGAAGCCTAAAAAGACAGAATAAATCCTCCAAGAGGTTGAAGGTACTGTTAATTATCATTCCTGAGGCAGACAGAGAAATAGAGACCACCCTGGAACAAACATTCTGTGAAATTATCCAAGAAAACTTCCCTCATCTCATCAGAGACATGCCATTCAAACACAAGAAATTCAGAGAACCCATCCAAGACATCAAATGAGAAGACCACCTCCTAGACACATAATATTTGCTTACACAAAGTAGGTATGGAAGAAAAAATTCTAAATGCAGCAAGACAGAAAAGTCAGAGTACTTACTGGAGAAAACCAATTAGAATAGCAGCAGACTTACCTACAGCAACATTATAGGCTAGAAGAGACTGAGTCCATCTTCAAAGATAAACAATTCCAACCAAGAATTTTCTCCCAAGCTAAGCTAAGATTTTTCAGAGATGGAGAATTAAAATCCTTTCCAGATATTCAATGCCTAAGAGTTTATACTGCCTCCAGACCAGCTCTGCAAGAAATGTTTAAGAAAGTATTAAATATAGAAGAAGGGAAAAAAAAAGACCATGCTCTTTCCAAGAATGCAGAAAAAATATTAAAAAAACACACACATTGATAACCCTAAAATCAAAAGAAAATCAACAAACAAATAAACAAACAACAATAACAAAACTGATAAGAACCTCATGACAGGGATAAGCTCTCACTTCTCAATAATTAGCCTGAATGTGAATGGGCTAAATGTACCACTGAAAAGACAGAGACTGGCAAACTGGATTGAAAAAAAACATGATGCAACAATATACTGCCTCCAGGAGGCTCATCTCACCAAAATGAACAGTCACAGACTCAAAGTAAGAGGATGGAATAAAAGTTTTTAGGCAAACAGAACACAAAAGATAGCAGGAGTTGTGACAATATCAGACAAAATATCCTTTAAAGTATCAAAAAATAAAAAAGAGAAGGACACTACATAATGAAAAAAGGTTCAATTCATCAACAAGAGATGTTCTTCCTAAACATATAGGCACCTAACATAGGAGCACCAACCTTTAAAAAGCAACTTCTAGGTAAACTAAAAAAAGATATTGTCTCTAATACTATTAGAGCTGAGCACTTAAAAACCCCACTAACAATCCTAGATAGACCATCAGGCATTAAATCAACAAGGAGATCCAGGACCTCAACTTGACACTAGACCAAATGGGCTTAATAGATACCTACAGAACACTCTATTCAACTACCATGTAATATACATTCTACTCATAGCCACGTGGAACATACTCCAAGATCAACTACATCCTCAGCCATAAATCAAGTACAAATAAATTTCATAATATCAAAATACTGCCAGGCACCTTCTCAGACCACAGTGTAATAAAAATAAATATCAACACCAACAAAGCTACCCCAAAATCCACAGAGACATGGACACTAAGAAGCATGATGCTGAACAACTCCTGGGTCAACATAGAAATCAAGACAGAAATTAAAAGATTTCTGGAAACAAATGAAAATAAAGTCACATCTTACTAAAACCTATGGAATGCCATGAATCCAGGATTGAGAGGGGAATTCATTTATTTGTGAACACACATCAAGAAAATGGAAAGATTACAAGTTAACAGCCTAACAAAACACCTAAGGGTCCTGGAAAGACAAGACCACCAAAACCCTAACTTTAGCATAAGAATCCAGATTATCAAAGTAAAAACCCAAATACAGGACATAGAAGACAAAAATATCACAGAAAAAAAATCAATGAAACAATAAGTTGTTTTTTTTAAAGAATAAACAAGATCGATGGACCAAGAAAAAGAGAGAAAAAGCCCAAATACATTCAGAACACATTCAGAAATGCAAAAGATCAAATCACAGTGGACTCTGAAGAAATAAAAAAAATTATCAGCGATTACCATGCACCCCTGTATGGAAACCAACTTGAAGACCTAAATGAAATGGAGGACTTTCTAACATCACACAACTTCTCAAGGTTGAGACAAGAAGAAATTGAGACATTAAATAGGCCAATAAAAACTCAGGAAATTGACTCCATTATAAGAAAACTACCCACACAAAAAAAGTCCTGAACCAGATGGTTTTTCAGCAGAGTTCTACAAAACATACAAGGAGGAGCTGACACCAATGCTATTTAAAATATTCTAAGCAATCAAGAAAGTTGGAGCCCTCCCCAAATCATTTGATGAAGCTAACATCACACTGATACACAAACCAGTTAAAAATTCAACAAAGAAAGAGACCTAGTCAATATTCCTGATGCAAAAATTCTCAAAAAGATTCTAACAAATTGGATCCAACAACATATCTCAAAAATCATCCACCATGACCAAGTAGACTTCATCCCTGGGATGCAGGGCTGGTTCAACATATACAAGACCATCAATATAACTAAATACATCAACAGATGCAAAAATAGGAATCACGCGATTATATCATTAGATGCTGAAAAGTTTTCAATAAAACCAGCACCCCTTCTTGATAAAAACCCTTGAACACCAAGGCATAGAGGGAAGATACCTCAAAATAGTAAGAACTATCTGTGATAAACCCGCAGCCAACATATTACTAAATGGACAGAAATTGGAAGCATTTACCCTAAAGACCAGAGAAGACAAGGTTGCCCACTTTCACCCCTCATATTCAACACAATGTTGGAAGTCTAGCTAGAGCAATCAGACAAGAGAAAGAAATCAGGGGTATCCAAGTGGGAAAAGAAGAAATCAAGTTATCCCTCTTTGCTGACAATATGATACTATACCTTGAAAATCCAAGAGAATCTATCAAAAGTGTTCTTGCACTGATAAAGGACTGTGACAAAATCTCAAGGTACCCAAAATAAATGTGCAAAAAACAGTTGCATTCTTATACACTAACAACAAGCAGACAGAGAGCCAAATAAAAAGCACCATCCCATTCACAATAGCAACAGTTTAAAAAAAGAAATACTTTGACATTTTCTTCACCAGAGAAGTCTTTTCTTAACCAGAGAAGTCAAAGGTGTTTACAATGAAAACTACAAAACACTGCTCAAATAAATCAAAGATAACACAAACAAATGGAAGAATATTCCATGCTCATGAACTGGAAGAATCAACATTGTTAAGATGTTTATCCTACTCAAGGCAATATAAAGATCTAACATAATACCCATTAAATTACTAGAATCATTCTTAGACCTCAAAATGACAATACAGAAATTCATATGAAAACATAAATGACCACAAATAGCTAAAACAATCCTCAGCAAAAGAAACAAAGTGGAGGTATCACACTTTCAAACTTTAAACTTTATTATAAGTCTAAAATAATCAAAACAGCCTGGCATTGGCACAAGAACAGGCATATAGGTTTATGGAACAGGATAGAAATTCTGGAAGCAAAATCTCAATTTGTCAACCAATTTATCTTTGACAAGGATTTCACAATCAACCACTGGGGAGAGGAAAACTTATTCAGTATGATGTTTAGAAAACTGGCTGATCGCATACAGAAGATTAAAACAAGACCCCAATCTATCACCATACGCAAAAATCAACTCTAAATGAATCAAATAACTAAATGTAAAACCTCAAACTATAAGAACCTTAGAAAATGCAAGAGACACCCTTATGGAAATTAGAACTGGCAACCAATTCCTGATCAAACCCTCCAAAGCCCATGCCATAAGAGAGAAGATAGAAAAGAAGGACCTCATCAAACTGACAAGCTTCTGCAAAGCAAAAGAAACCATTAAGAGAGTGGGGAGACAGTCCACAGAATGGGAAAAAATATTTGCCAACTGCATGTTTGACAAAGGCCTAACATCTAGGATCTACAAGGAACTCAATTGTGCCAGAAAGAAAAAAAAAACAGCCCTATTTAAAACTGAGCAAAAGATGAGTAGACACTTCTTTAAAGAAGACATGCGAGCAGCTAACAGATACATGAAGAAATGCTCGGTCTCACTAATTATCAAAAAAACGTAAATCAAAATCTCACTGAGATACCACCTAACTCCAATCAGGACAGCCATCATTAATAAATCAAAAAGTAGTAGAAGCTGGGGCAGATGCAGAGAAAAGGGAACACTTCTGCACTGTTGGAATTGTAAACTAGTACAGTCTCTTTGGAAGACAGTGTGGCAGTTTCTGAAAGAACTAGAAATTGACCTTCCATATGACCTAGGAATTCCCCTATTGGGAATATATCCAGAGGAACTCAAATCACTCTATGAAAAAGATACCTGCATATGCATGTTTATTGCTGTTTTAGTTATAATAGCAAAAACATGGAGCCAACCATGCGGTCCATCAAAAGTGGACTGGATTTTTTAAATGTGGTATGTATACACAATGGAATATTATGCAGCCACAAAGAAGGACAAAATTATGAACTTCACACCAACTTGGATGGACTTAGAGTCTATAAAACTCAGTGATCTATCGCAGAAAAAAAAGAACAGAGAACCACATGTTCTCACTCATAAGTGGACACTAAACAATTATTATAATACTGTAAAAAAGGGATTGGCAGTAGTGGAAAACTACTGCAGTGGGCCACTTCATTGATAAGAGTACCTGATCGCAAACCAGGTGAAATGGGGACCAAAGTGAAGTCCAAACTTTAACTGTACAATGACCATTTGTATATCTAACCCTGAATTGTACCCCACGTCTTTAAAATAAAACAACAAAAAAAGAGTAAATACTTCCAAACTCATTTTCCAAGGCCATGTGGGTCTGTCATTCAGATGATTACAGGGGAGGAGGGCATTGGGTCAGCCCCAGACTCACCACTGATCGCTTTAAAGTCTTCCTCATCCCTTTCTGGCCACACCCTTTGTCCTGTGGCTGAATCAGGGTAAGGGGTAGGGTGCTTGAGAGTCAGCACTTGTCCTGTCCCTCCGGAGTTTGTGCTTTCAAGCTATTCCCTCTGGATCATGACTGACCCCAAGTAGTTAATCTGCTGGCCAGAGAGATCAGGCTGGGTATGTTGCTCTGTGGTGAGCATACCAGAGCACTTTCTTGCCCAGTTTTCAAGATGGTGGCAGAGTGCCTCTTTCTTCTTCTTCAGTGGGGCTCTGCCTCTGGGCTCCCTCACTGTGCTCCTTCTGCAGCTTTTGCTGCCAGAGTCCAACTAGGTGCTGTAGTGGTGAGGCAGAGCCTGGAACCAGCAGTCTCTATAGCAGCTTCTTCCTGAGAAAGATTTTGTTGATTTTTTTTAATGACACTCAACTTCTGTGCCCCAGGAAGCACTAGGGACCAAGCAGAGCAGCCAAGGCACCAGCCACTTCACCAGGAAAGCCTTGGCCACTGGCTCCCGAGTCCCTACTCAGCCAGCCACTCACAAGCCACTTATGCACTGACACGTACACAAAATTTTCTGCACACTCACTCACTCACACTGGGGCTCACTTAGTTTGACTGGCTCCGCTGCCATCTTCCTGGTATTTTTTTAAGCCTGTTTCTATCAAGTTTTCTATCTCATGCAGATAGAAGAGCCTGATAGAATGTGTACTTCCTTTTTCAGCTTTGTTGTTGGACAACAAATTTTCCTACACGAGTCTTGTGCATTCATATGGGTTATAGAGAATTATAAAGCATACATGAAAAATATACACACTGTTAAATGAAACCAGCCTCTCAAACTCTTGGTAAAGCCCACCTGTTTCACAATGTGAAAGTGATTAAATCAGCTCTACCAAAAGTATTTTATAGAACTAGAATTGTGCAATAAATCTTTGTAAATTAACCACACACAAAGTGCCCTATGATGCCGTTCAGAAGGAAAAACATAGCACTGTCTTCAAAGTGGTTGTCTCAGTCCATTTTCTGTTGATAAAAGATTGTCATTTCTTTACCAAAGAAAGCTTCGGGAGACTGAGAAGTCTAAGGCTGAGGAGCCGCATCTGGGGAGGGTCACCTTGCTGCTGGGGATGCTGCAGAGTCCTGAGGTGTGGGGCATCATGGCGAGGGGCTGAGCATGCTTGTCCAGGTTTCTCTTCCACCTCTTATAAAGCCACCAGTCCCACTCCCACGACAACCTACTAATCCAAGAATGGATTCATCCATTCATGGGGGCTGAGCCCTCATGTCCCAAAGTCCTCTTAAACGTCCACCTTTCAATACTGCCACATCAGAGATTAAGTTTCAACACGAATTTTGGAGAAGACAAGCATTCAAACTATAGCAGCAGTCTTGTCAAAAATAAAACCTGGGTCAAGTCTCCCATAGTACCATGTGCAGGTTGCATCGAAGGTAGAGACACTCTGGTGTGAGAGCTGTTAGCATCCCTCTTAGTTCTTATGAGCCCATTGCTGGGAAGGCTGGCTGCGAAAGCTCACACCAACCCCTTGTTCTGAAAAGCTGCCTTTGGCCAAAGTGAGCCTCCGTGCCCAAGATGTTACCATGCCCGCCAGCTCAGGACAGTCTGTCGTCAGTGACTACTTGGCTCAGGCCGCCCTCTGCCCCAGGGGCCTCCATCTTGCGGTGCAAGGGCTCCCTCTGGTGTTATGATGAAGCTAATGTCCAGAGGGGAGATGTGACCCTCCCTAGGTTCTTTCCCTTCCCTGTCTTGTTCCCCACAACCCAGCGTTTTCCTTCTCCTTGAGAGCACTCCCTCAATGTGCCACTTTCACAAAAATTTGCATCTTGGGTTTTTCTTTCAGGAAATCTGCATCAAGACAAAATTTCCTCAAATGGATAGGAAAAAGAAGGAAAACTGTTGACAAAGATACCAAACTCTGTGAAATATTTATGAGGTTTAGCCTGAGCCAAATGTGAGAGATCTGGGCCCATGGCACAGTTCCAAGAGGTCCTGAGAACACGTACCCGAAATAGTTGAATTACAGCCTGGTGTTATACAAGGTACAAGCAAAACATAAATCAATACATGCATTTTAAAAAG
The DNA here is from genome assembly GCF_000164805.1 of Carlito syrichta. NCBI lineage: Eukaryota > Metazoa > Chordata > Mammalia > Primates > Tarsiidae > Carlito > Carlito syrichta. The sequence continues at coordinate 129,216 of NW_007247894.1, read as the reverse complement.
TGGTACATATACACAATGGAATATTATACAGCCATAAAAAAGGAAAAACGTGGACTTCGCAGCAGTTTGGATGGATTTAGAGTCAACTGGCAGTAGCAGGTTATGGCTGGGGTAGAGGTGGGGGACACAACATCAATAAGGGTAACTGATCTCAAACCAGGCAAAGTAGGGACCAAAGGAAGGCCCAAACTTTACCTGCCCTGTGCTCACTTTTATACCTAATCCTGAATCATAACCTATAACTTTATCTTGAAAAAAATCAATGCATGTGAGTTTTATAGTGGCTGGCCCCCGAAAGGTGGGACATCTTTGCAGGTGGATTCAAAAAATTTCTAACTGGTAATTGGGGGAAAGAGTTAAGTTCTGTCTAAAGAATTTGAAGTCAGTAAAAGAAAGAGTTAAAGGTGGGGGGGGACTGAGGAAGCCAGGCCAAGGTAGAGGAAGGCGAAAGTATCAGGCTTCAGAGAGAACAGTTAAAACACATCTTAAAAGGTGTAAGGCTCCTCTGGAATTCCCAGGTAAAGGGACTCCATACAGATGCAAATTTTCACAGGAGACAGCTTTGCTGGGTCACTCCAACTTGGACGGATTTGGAGTCCATCGTACTCAGTGATCTACCACAGAAACAAAGAACAGAGTACCATATATTCTCACTCATAAGCGGGCCTGGAACAATTTTAATATTGTAAGAAAGGGATTGGCAGTAGTAGGAAATTGTCGGGGGTGGGGGTGGGATCGGCAGTTGAAAGAAACTGCTAGGCGAGGGAGGGGCACACCTCATCAACAAGGGTGCCTGCAACGTTTGTACACTTAACCCTGAACTGTAACCCACATCTTTATAATAAAAAATAAATAAAATAAATAAAATTTTTAAAATATGTCAAAGAAACATTTTGGAGTAAAATTTTTTTTCCTTTAGCGCCTGCTATCTGTCGTGTGATGCCATACCAGAGTCAGGTTGGGATTTGGTATCTTATTGTCAGAGTCTGTTTTGTTAGTCTCTATTTTCATGTTAAGGCTGATCAGTTGTGCCTAAAGCTCCACAAGGGAGGGGAGCGAATGAGATAGAACTACCTCCTTTTCCGTCACTGCCTGGAGTTTAGTTTCTCTGGTTTCCCTTGGTTCCCCAAGAGGAGCTTCGTTCAGTTGGTTGGTTCAGTTGGTTGGGGGCTTTAAAGTTTTTATTTTTGAATTACAAAATGTTATCGTTTTTCTAAAAGTTTTTCTGAAAGGTTTTCTAAATGTTGTAATGGTTAAATGTTAAAATGGTTTTCCAAATGTTATAGACTCAAGTTGAACCAAGGTAATGAGTGGCTCTTCCTTGGATCCTCATTCAAACAAACTAACCATCAAAGACCACCGAGGAAACAGAAAGTGACTCTGATAATATTTGAGTCACATTATTGTGCTTATTTTTAAGTCATTATTTCAAGAGATATATCATAACAAGTTTACAGGTAGGATGGCATAATTCTGGAAGTTGCTTTGCGATAAACCAGCAGCAGGGTTGGGTAGTGGGTGAGAACAGATACGAAACAAGATGAGACATATGTTGATAATTGTTGAAGTGGGTGATAGATACATGGGGGTTACCCTGTTCTCTCTAAATTACTGATACGGAAACCCACTATTGTTGGTCCATATTTCCACTGCCCTTAAAGAAAGGCACATTGAGCATGCCGGACCTACATTCCTGAGAATTAGCAAAGGAAGTATTCTTTTACCTCCTATGCATTTCAGTTAAACTACTTCAAGGAACCTTTAGCCCCCTGCAGACTGTGCTCATTCAACTGAGAGAAATGAATCCCAATTCACTCCCTTTTATCAGTGGTCATAGACTTGAAAATATCGCACCCATGTAACCATAGCCTTGTAATTTATATGACTTTTTTTGTGTTATAACTACTAAATAGTTATAGGTCACTAAAAATAGATCATTCCCAGGTTTAGGCATACCCTAGTTTAAAAAAAAATTAACTCCATGACAGTGTTCATCCTTTAAAACCATCAAGCTATCAAACTGATTTTTGGAGTAATTGGCTTCTTAGAAAATCCAGCTTTTATTAGAAACTCATAAAAACTCCAAGACTTGTTATCCAGTAGGATGCTGCTAAAAGCAGCTCTCCAGGAAGACAAATTCTGAGTCGTAGTGTTTGCCTGTTTCCGTGGTGTAAATTCCCCCACCGTGGTCTACTTAAAGCTACCAATGTGACATCACCGAACATGGAACCAGAGAGAAAATCAGCTTTCATGTGCAGCTACGGTCAGATCCACCAGGACAGGGCTTCTGTCCCAGGCCATGTTTGAATAGCATTTTAAAAACTTTTCTTCCCCCTCCACAGCAGCATTCTAGAATAGATTTTGCTTGGGTTCTCAGAGTCATGTTGGGTATTTGCTATGTCCCTCTTTAACAGTAGTGGGTCAGGCAAGTAGGAGTCTACGACTATTCTTACCTGGGATTCTACCTCTTATAACTGCTCACACCCAGCCCCCTCACTCCACCAGCCTGTTGAATGGTTCTGTCCCACGGTTGCATGTGTTAATTTTGCCTCTGACCCTTACAGGCCTTGGGCAGTATGTTTCCACCATATTTTCCTTACTGGGGTGGTTTATGTGCCTCATGGCTGGCTCCTACCTCTCCTCCATTCCGCTCAAGAATGGACCAATTAAATTTGGTATCAGCTTAACTAATTTCTCCGACATGTGTAAGTCTAGCACTGCTTGCTGAATCTGAGTGCCTTTTTTTCCTTCTAGTACTGCTTTGATTTTTAAACTCATGTTAAGCCCCCAAAGAAGAAAAAAGCCTGGAGAATATTGGGAAAACAATCAGAATACAATCCCCAAAGCATCTGCTATTCAAGTCAATCCTACCCCTAGATGGAGTACGTTTATCAGGCCTAATTTTTTTTCCTCTGATTCACCAGCCTTGAGTTCTGTTAGACATAAATTTTTTCTTAATTGTTAACTTTAATCTACAATTTTTTTTTTTTTTTTTTTTTAGTTTGAGAGGTCTTATTCTGTCATCCGGGCTAGAGTGCAGTGGCACAATCATGGCTCACTGTGGCCTCGACCTCCTGGGCTGAGGCGATTCTTCCATTTCACCCTCCCAAGTAGTTGGGACTACAGGTGCATGCTGCTACATCTGGCTGTTTTTTATGTTTTATTTTTATTTTTGTAGAGGCGAGGTCTTGCTATGTTGCCCAGGCTGCTCTCAAACTCCTGACCTCAAGCAGTCTTCCTGCCTAGACTCCCCAAAATGCAGTGATTACAGGCATGAGTCACCACCCCTAGCCTTAATCTACCTTGATATATATGTAGATACAACTCACATGCATGTGCATGTAGTCAGAAGTCAATGTTTATAATATGTAGATTGTACATTGACAAGAATATACAAAGCCACAACTGGAAATAGTGTGGACTACAAACACCATTCCTCTTTCTTGCTTTGTATTGTTTCTCTAAACATCCCCAGAAAACTAATTTAACTAATTATCTCAGTATATCATAAGTCTGAATTATCAATCAGGCAGCTTTGAAAAAAGTGTTAAAGAACATAACCTCTGATACCATGTGTCAGTTACATTTTAGCACACGCTCCTAGGAACGTTTTAAGGAAACCAATTTGTGGAGTCCGTAATTTGCAATGCAGTATGCGTTTCCATGAAACAATTAATATAAATGCCAGCGTTATTAGTCACACTCTAATTGAACATCTGTTTATACTTACACACAGTCAAGCAGTCCTCCTGCCTCGGCTCCCCAAAGTGCAATGATGTCAAAATGCCAAAATTATAGTGTTACTTGCTCTATGAGGTAAGGGTTAGAAATTGAAGGCATTTCATTTACTCGAGGAGCTTTTGTAAAAAAATAAACAAGCCAGAATCTTGCATGAAATAAAATCTAAAATGTTGGCTTTGCATTGCCATTTCACACTGTGATAGATCAGGGAGAAGACACTTCGTTATTTTTTATTTATTTATTTGAGTTGGAGTCTCACTCTGTCGCCCAGACTGGAGTGCAGTGTAAGCCCCAAATTCACAGGAAAATTTATACTATCAAGTGCTTTCATTGGAGCCTATGTTATTACCTGAGCTTGAATTAAAATTCAGTTATTTCGAGTTCTTTTACCTCGTCATCTTAGAGCTCTCTAAGTCACGTTTGGAAGAGTTCCCTACAGGTCTTTTGTGATCTCCAATACTGGGTCTGATGCTAATTTGCAGACTTTTGTTCTTTATTCTGCAACTCAGTAGGCCTGCTAAGGGAGTCACACCCGTGTCAGATTTCCCCTTTGCGCACGCAGAAAGGACGCTTCGAGGCAACGGCGCTAACTTGCGTGGGGGGAGAAAAAGGAGCTTCCGAGAAGCTTAAAACTTAGAATACGTGTCATCCCACGGAAGGCGGATCGGTAAGAGACGGGTCTCCCCACGTG
>NW_007247894.1:112116-124039 GCF_000164805.1 Carlito syrichta | reverse complement strand
CTCCGCCTCCCCGCCGCTGGGGGCGCAGGGGCGTGCCGCCCGGCCCGGCGACTTTCAGTCTCGGCCCGAGGCAGTCCGCCTCCAGCCTCGCCCAACGCTGGGATTGCCGGAGTGTGCCCAGGCAGGGCAGGCTCCGGGGCATGTGATGCCTAAAATAAAGATTTGTAAAGCGGTGCCTTGAATTGTTCTGTTTCCAGCGTGCGGGATGCAGTTCCAGGTCTGTGCGCTTTGGTTACAATTGTATTGATGCATATGTTCATCGAGTCGGGGTCTCGTTCTGTCGCCCAGACCGCAGTGCGGTGGCAAGTCACAGCTTCCCGCAGCCTCGACCTCTTAGGCTCGGGGGATCCTTCTGCCTCAGCCTCCTGAGTAGCTGGGACGACACCACACCGAGAGTGCCCCCATGCCTAGCTAACTTGTAAATTTCTTTCGGAGACAAGGGCTCGCTCTGTGCCTAGGCGGGCCTTGACGTCCGGGTTCAAGCGGTCCTCTGCTTCAGCCTCCCAAAGTGCTGGGATTACAGGCGTGAGCCCCCATGCATGGCCAGGAGCATGATATTCTATTTTATCTCATTTAGCCTAGAACTATTAATAAGCTTATTTAAATGAAGATGCCTAGAGTCAGTCATTGCATGTATTTTCCTCTGGAATAGAAGGAATGTAGAACCGTTTAACTCCACTCACCTCTGATGCTTTATGCGATATTTTGTCCTATTTTAGTCATCTAGCTTTTGAAATGGTATTGTTATTTTCATGGCCAATATTTGTTTAAAGTTGCCCGTATGATTGCCAATCTGTTTGTTTACATGGCAGCACATTCTTCCACCACCTTTTTTCTGAGGTGTGTCCTTTAGAATTTGTCTTAATGAGGTTACTTTGGTGGTAAATTCTTTTTGTCTAAAAACACTTCTTCAGGTGGTTTTAATACATCACTTAATGTAACACAAGGATCTGTTCTGAGAAGTGCATCGTTGGGCGATTTTGTTGCTGTGTTCATATGATAGAGTGTACGTGCACACACCTGCATGACTGCACCCACTGCAAACCTAGGCTCCTTGGTACAGCCTGTTGCTCCTTGGCTACAAACCTGTACAGCAGGTTGCTGTACTGCATGCTGCAGGCAGCTATTACTCAGAGGTAAGTACTTATGTATCTCCACATGTGTACAAGGTACAGTAGAAACATGGCATAGGAGATAAACAATGGTGCGCCTGTGTAGGACATTTTCCATGAATGGAGCTTGCAGGAGTGGACGTTGCCCTGAGTCAGTGAGTGGTGAGTGAATGTGAAGGACTTGGATGTTCCTGTACACTACTGAAGACTTTGTAAACACTGGGTACTCTGTTAAGTTAGGCTACACTAAATTTATATAAATTTTTTCTTCACTAATAAATTAAACTTGGCTTACTATAACTTTTTAACTGTGTTTATATATAAATATATACATATATATTTTGAGTTGGAGTCTCATTCTGTCACCGAGTCTGGAGGGCAGTGGCATGCTCCCAGCCACGGTGGCCTCACCCTACTGGGCTCTGGCGACCCTTCTGCCTCAGCCTTCCAAGGTGCCGGAACTACAGGCACGCTCTACCATGCCCAGCTAATTTTTGATTTATTGTAGCGACAAGGTCTCGCCAAGTTGCCTGGGTGGGTCTCGAACCCGCGGGCTCAGGCAATCCTCTCACCTTGGTCTCCCAAAGTGCTGGGATTATAAGCTGAGCCACCAAGCCCGGCTACTTGTTTTAATATTTTTAAACTTTTTCAGTCTTGTAATAACACTTAGCTTAAAACACAAACACATTGTATAGCCATACAATTTTTTAAATATACTTATTGTATAAGCTTTTATTTTTATTTTAAAACATTTTTGTCAAGAACAAAGACACAAACACATTCCTCAGGCTCAGCCTACACAGGGTTGGGAATCATCAATATTTCTCCCTTCTGCCTCCACTTCTGTCCCACCTGAAGGTCTTCAGGGGCAATAACATGCATGAAGCTGTCATCTCATATGACAACAATGCCTTCTTCTGGAATATCTCCTGAAGAAACTGCCTAAGGCTATTTTACAGTTAACTTTTTCTTTATAAGTAGGAGGATAGTAAAATGATGATTAAAAGTATACTTTTATATATAAACAGTAATGTTTATCATTATCAAGTATTGTGCACTGCTGCACATTATTTTTTTTTATTGTTAATGCTGCAGCCAGAACTGTCAAATGTCAGACCTTGGAGTGCAACCCTCTGTGTTGCACATAATTTTATGGCAGTGTAGTAGGTTTATTTACACCAGCATCCCAAACCCATGCGTAATGCATTGTGATCCGACATATCAAAGCTGTGAAGTCTTGGTGGCTGCACTGTCACTTAGGTGATGACAGGAAGTCTTCGGCTCCATTATAATCTTATGAGATCATCGTCTCATATGTAGTCTGGTGTTGACTGAAACTTTGTTATATGGCTCATGACTGTATTATAAACTGACAGTTATTTTTCTCACTTTAAATATATAATTCTAAGGCAACCCAAAGGGGTTGCCTCCCACTATGGGAGCTTTTCTGTCCTCTCAATAAATCCTGCTTTCAAAAATAAATAAATACATATATGTATATATATAATTCTGTTTTCTAGCTTTCATTATTGCTGCAATAAACTATCAATTTATGTTTCCCTAGTAAGTAATAATGGTTTATTCTCTGGCTGCTTTTAATAACATGCCTTTGTTTTAACAATTCCCCATTAGGAACTGAAGGTAGCTAGTTTCTGTTTGTTTATCTGACTTGGGATTTATTGAGCTTCACAAATCTGTGGATGAGTATTTGTCTTTAGTTGTGGAAAATATGGGGTCCTTATCTTTTCAGCTATTTTTTTTTAGATTGGAAAATATAGTTTATTTAAAATAAATGAGAGAGAGAAAGAATTCACTTCCCCAAGGCAGGGGAGGGGGGGTCAAAGCTAAGAAAACATGGCAGCCATAACTCTAAGAACAAATGGCCAGTGCTTAACAAAACAATGGCTAGGAAATATAGAGAAGAGATTCAGCTATGTTTTAAGTTTGTGTTACTGTAACATTCATCGCTATTCTTACTCAATCTTCCATGTCTCCTGATGTCTCTTTCATGTTTCTGCCTCTGTGTCTTTATGCTCAATTTCTTCAGCTCCATCTTCTAGCTCACTATTTCTCTCAGCCTTATCTAATCTTCTATTTCACCCAGTCCCTGAGGTCTAACTTTTGTAAACCTGTGGACCCGGAACTTAACCACTTCAGATCCCCTCTACCTTGCCTGTGTTTTGTTCTAGCTATCACTGTAGTGAGTTCTAGCTATCACTGTAGTGAGTTTCCTTTGGATTCATACAGATGAAAACTAACAGAACCTGACCCCATCCCTATTGTTTGCCTGTTTTGCCAAAGCATGAGTTGCTGTGGGCCCATGCCCTGCTAGAAACTGAGCATGGTATTGACATCATGGTACATGAAATGACCATGTAGTCTACCATGACCTCCAGGGAGTCTTATTAAATTCTCCTAAATGTCCAAACTTATAAGACTTTCATAGGCCACCTTTGACATTAACTGACTCAAAAGGATATGGGTAGAAACTACAGCTTGCCAATGGGGCAGCATCAGAAGTTTTCCTTCCAGGATAATTTCCTTCAGTATGCCCCCAGAGAAGTTCATATAGCTGCTTGGGTCAGTGGGGAGCGATTCCCTTGGATCAGCTATGAAGGAAGAAAGAGAATGCTCGGGTTTGGTTAGGTTGGCTTCATATGTGAGTACAAATGACAAATAGACTTCTGCTGCAGTGAAGCCCTGCTCAGAAGTGGCCCTGAAAGATGGGCAGACATCTGGGTGGTACACCTGGCTATTTACTTCATATAAAGAGAGAAGTGGCCTTAAGTAAGGATTCACATGGACTCACGGACTCAGTGGAGGATAACTGGGATGGACTGATCAAGGACCTAGAAGGAGTCCTGCTGGAATGACTTGCCTCTGTGAGATTTCTAGCAGAAGCTAGAAATCTCTAGCACTGAAATTAAACTCTCTAGCTTCTAAACACTAGAAGCAGCTCCACACACAACCACTTCCAATATAAGGCTGTCGTGGCTAGATAGAGGCAGCTGGATGAGCTTGAGAAATTGCCCAGTCACTATGAGGTACTGAAGTGCTGAGAGGGAAAGTAGCCGGACAGAGTCTCCTGAGAAGCGGAATGGCCCTGGTAGGAGGGGCCTGCAAACAGAAACATTTGGGAAACAAATATGCTACCAAATATCTAGACGGGAGGAGACCTCTGCTGAGGTAGTCAGTCCAGGGAGCAGCCCTGAACTCTGTTGAAAAGAGGGAATCCATTAGCCAGGCGTGGTAGCGCGCGCCTGTAGTTCCAGCTCCTTGGAAGGCTGAGGGGAAGGATCGCCAGAGCCCAGCAGGTAGAGGCTGCAGTGGCTGGAAGCGGCCACTACACTCCAGTCTGGGTGACAGAGTGAGACTCCAACTCAAGAAACAAACAAACAAACAAACAACAACAACAAAAACAAAAGAGGGAATCCAGAGGAGACTGTGAAAGGCAAAAACCTTATGTCACCCATCCCCATTGCCAGGATTTCATGGACATTTCATTTGACCCTTGTAATTCTCTTTTGGAGAGCCTTAAGAAGAGGTCAAGCTCTATAAGAGTGAGATTTCACCTGAGTTATCAAAGCAGAAACTGAGCTGGGTCAAGAGGCCATTTAAATTGCAAAAAGCTGAGTATATTAGATTTTAACTCCAAATTTTACATTTAACTGCACAGTGGAAAGAAGGCACTTGAGAGGCTTAGTAATTTGGAAACTGCTGCAATCATGATTGTGATGTCCTTGTAGATGATCTGCAAGTTTATGGAGAGCTCCTGTCATGTATTAAATTGGTTTGCTTTTCTTCTAAGATTAGTTATTACTGGGGTCTTTGGAAATGGCTAGTGTCAGCAGAGTAATGGTCTGGGCTCATTAGGGGCCAAAGGTTCAAAGTGTTTCCTTTGAATGAAAGCCATTATAAAGTTTCTAGAGAAAAGAAAACACCTACAAGTAACAAAAATTGATAATTTAGATTCTAAGACAGAGAAAAACAAAGAGAAAAATATTGGAAAAAATAAAGAGCACTAGGAACTTATAGAACAATATCAAAATAACCAACAGTTAGGTAACTGGAGTCCTAAAAGCAAAGAAGAATTGCACAGAAAAATATTTGAAGAATTAATAGTAAAAAATATTGAGGAAAAGACATAGACATACAGATACAACAAGTTTAGCAAACTCAAAGCAGAATAAACACATAAAATCCGTGGTGAGGCACATCTTAGACTGCTGGGCCCCAAAGATAAAGAAAATGCTGTAAATCATACAGTGAAAAGTGTACAATATATAGGGAACAGTGATTCAAATTACTTATCAGAAACTATGGGAGCCAAAAGAGTAGGAAACGATAACTTAAGGTGTTGAAAACAACTGTCAACCCAGAATTCTGTATCTAGTAAAATTATCCTTTGAGATGAAAGAGAAATAATGACATTTCAGATAAAAGAAATTTAGGAGAATTTGTTGTTGGTATTCCTATACTGCAAGAAGTGCTAAAATAAATTCTTCAGGTTGAAAGAAAATAATACCAGGGAAAAACCTGAATCTTCAGAAGGAATGGTACTATTGGAAATGGTAAATATTTGGGTAGTTAAAAAAATAATCTAATAATTTTTTCTCTTAATTTTTTAAGTAGGACTTTTTAATATAAAAATTATGCCTTTTTGCTATATTCACATGATGAGTATAGCAAAAATGATGGTGGCGAGTAAATGAACATTTATACTTGCAATATTTCTACATAGTTTGTTTAAGTGCTACAATATCAACTCTAGCATGTGAAAAGTTAAGAATGAATGTTGTAACTCCTAGAGCAATCATTTAAAAGTACAAAAGGGCATAGCTAATTGGCCAACAGATAAATAGGATCTATTTTACAAAGGGACAGACTCTCAAAAAATAAAACTAGTTGGTTAAAGCCTAAAGAGGTTGGTACACAGGGCTGAATTTCTCTCTATTTGCTTTGTTCCTTCTGCTTGAATCCACCTATTGTTATCAAATTACCTTTAGAACAGTTATTCTGATATACTTGTATAGCCACATAGAACATATATGAGAGAGGATTCAAAAAACCCAGAATTGCCTTTTAGAGGGTGGGCCCTTGTGGTATAGCCTTCCCCCGCTGGGTCACTGTTCTTGACATCAGTGTACCAGCTAGCATTGTTGTGAGGGACAATTTGCAGAAGAAATGTCCTGAGTTGTGGCAAACAGGTAACTGATTCTTCCACCGTGACAATGCACCTGCCCACACATTGCTGAGTGTTTAGCAGTTTTTGGCCCAAAATGGCATGACCCCTATTCACCACCCTGTTCACCAAATCTCACCCTGAGCAACATTTTTGTTTCTCTGGATGAAAAAAAGACTTCAAAGTGAAACGTTTTACGGATGTGGATGAGGTAAAACAAAAACCATCAGAAGCACTAAAAGGCATCAAAATCGACAACTTAAAAAATTGTTTTGAGCAGTGGAAAAAGTGTCTTGTTGGGTGTATTGCATCAAGTGGAAAGTACTTTAAAGGCGACTGAAGTTTAAACGTGTAAGAGTAAATACAGAATTGTAAAATAAATACATTCCAGGCTTTTTGGGTCCCCCTTGGAGTGAAGGTAGGGAGAAGGCTGAACAGGAATGTGGGCCAATGGGCAAGAGTTTCTACTTTAAGAAGAAGAAACATCCCCATCTTCTTTAATACTCCTTAACTCATAGAGGTATAGGTGATAACTGAACCACAAGCCAGAAGACCTGAGTTCTGATTTGGGCGAATTACCTACAGGCTCTATGACTTTGCAATTAATTGTACACGTTTGGCTTGAATCTAGTTCTCATAGCCCTTGACTCTCAGGAGGACTTTCATAATATAGCAGTACCACTTTAAATAGCCAACGCTTTGCAGGGTCTCGCCAAGAGGCTCTCCAAGAGGGGTCATAGAGCAATTTAGAACTGGTTAACAGGGTCTGTGCTATCCAGCAAGTTTATGACCTACGACTTTCGTTTGGACTAATTGAACACTGCCATCTGGCGTGTAGCTGTGGGAAAGAGCAGGGACTGGATTCCAGGAGGAAGGAAATTCCTTTGAAATAACAATAGTTCGCTTCCTTTATTTCTTGCCCTTTTGACCTCACTCTCCTAATGGAAAGACTCAGAATGTGAAAGAAGAGGTCAAAATAGTCTGGCGTAGGCCACTCTGACTTGTTTGCAAGGGTCAAGCTCAACTTCAGAGGTCAAGTAGGATCTGAACAGGCCTCATGGTGAAAGGGAGGGAGGCATGAGGAGACACAATCGTAGAATCCTAGTTAGAAGGCCAAGGGCAGCGGGCTCGGTGGCTCAGCCTGTAATCCCGCGCCTTGGGAGGCTGAGGCGAGTGGATTGCCTGAGCCCATGGGTTCAAGACCCACCTGGGCAACCTGGCAAGACCTCATCTCTACAATAAATCAAAAATCAGCCGGGCGTGGTAGCGCGCACCTGTAATTCCGGCTACTCGGAAGGCTGAGGTGGAAGGATTGCTGGAGCCCAGCAGGTGGAGGCTGCGGTGGCCACTCCCGGCCACTGCCCTTCAGTCTGGGTGACAGAATGAGACTCCAACTCAAAAAAAAAAAAAGAAGAAGAAGAAGCCCAAGGGAGACACACCGGGCTGGGTCAGCCCTGAACTTGGCCACTTTTCGGCCGTGTGCATAGGCTCAGTGCCCGGAGGTATAATGGGATAATGATGGCAGCAACCTGGATCATTTCATTAATTCTTGCAACAATTTATGTCATTTTATTTTCTGAGTTGGAGTCTCACTCCATCGCCCCAGCTGGAGTGCAGTGACAAGCTCCTGGCCACTGCAGCCTCACCCTGCTGGGCTCCTGCGATCCTTCCGCCTCAGCCTTCCAAGGAGCCAGAACTATGGGCATGCACCACCACGCCCGCCTCATTTTTGATTTATTGTAGAGACAAGGTGTCACCAAGTTGCCCGGGCGGGTCTCGAACCTGCAGGCTCAGGCAATCCACTCACCTCGGCCTCCCAAAGCGCTGAGACTACAGGCTGAGCCATATGTCATGTTTTTAGCACAGTACTCGTCACAGTAAGTAGATAACAAATAACAGCAGTTGGTTTTGCAGTTCAGATAGGGGAGAAATAAAGGACATTAATTGAAAATTTACCAACACCTTTGGAATAAACTCCCTATTAACCTCATTCTCCCAAAGTCATTTGAGGCCAAAAGGCAAAAGTAGTCGAGTCCTGGGATTCTTCAGATTTGCAAGGGCCTGAACAGAAAGAACAGCAACAATAGTAGTAATAACTACCATTTATGCTTTACTATGTATTGGGTATTGATCTATGTGTGTTACATGTATTAATTCATTTAATCTTTATATTAATTCAAAAGGAAAACATTTCACATTTCTACTTTATTAACTGAGGAAACAGGCATAAAGTGGCTAAGCGCATTTAAGATCATGTGGCCAATGAATGACAGAAGAGCGTGATACTTGATTTTATGAGTCGGCTTGACTGGGCTAAGGGATTCCCAGATGGCTGGTCAAACTTTATTTCTGGGTGTGCCTGTGAAGACATTTCTGGAAGAGATTAGCATTTGAGCCAGTAGACTGAATAAAAAGATCACCCTCACCAATGTGAATGGGCATCATCTAATCTAATGAAGGCCCAAATGGTACAAAAAGGCAAGGAAAGGGCAAATTTGTTCTCTTCTTGCTTCAGGACACTCAATTCTCCTGCCCTCAGACATTGGCTTCCCTGGCTCTTAGGCCTTTGAGATCAGACCAAATGACATCCCCAGTTTTTCTGGGGTTCTTCCAGATTGCAAATGGCAAATTGTGGTGCTTCAGCCTCCATAACGATGTGAGCCAGTGCTTTATAATCAATATCCTTCTTTATATCTATCATCCATCTATCTACATTTTATTGGTTTTGTTTCTCTGGAGAACCCTGACTAATATGACTAGGATATAAATCCACAGGTTCTTGCCCCTAATTTCAAGTGCTTAGCTGCAATATAGGCTACAGGAAACTAAACCTATCTGCTTGCTACTGTTATGAGTAATATCTATTACTATTATTGCAATTCTTTCCATGTTAAACTTCATGCCAAATCTGGAAGAAGTCTAGCAACACAGTGACCTGTTGTCTTTGGTTTGTTTGCCTCAAAACCATGTGTGAATGCAAGGACCTCTCCCCAAGGTTACTAGACTTAGTAGATAAAAATACAGATGTCCAGTTAAGTTTGAAGTTCAGATAAACAACTTTTTTTTAAACAAGTATGTTCTAAATATTGGATAGGACATGTTATAATAACGAAACATAGCCAGGCTCGGTGGCTCAGCCTGTAATCCTGCGCCTTTGGGAGGCTGAGGTGAGTGGATTGCCTGGTCCCGTGGGTTCGAGACCTGCCTGGGCAGCAAGACCTCATCTCTACAATAAATCAAAAAATTAGCCTGGTGTGGTAGCACGTGCCTGTAGTTCCAGCTACTTGGAAGGCTGAGGCGGAAGGATCGCCGGAGCCCAGCAGGTCGAGGCTGCGGTGGCCGGGAGCGGCCACTGCACTCCAGTCTGGGCGACAGAGTCAGATTCCAACTCAAAAAAATAAAAAAAATAAAAAAATAATAATGAAACATTTTATTGTTTATCTGAACTTCTTAGAGCAAATATGCTCTGAATATTGGATGAGACATGGTGTATATATATATATATATAAATATATATATATACACTAAAGAAAAAAAATTATCTGAATTTCAAATTTAACTGGACATCCTGTATTTTATCTTGCTACCCTACATTGACTGCACCCAAAGTTATGATGTCACTGAAGATTACCTGATACTTTTTTCACTGAACTCAACCACATGCATTGTGTTTCCAGAGAAGCAGACAACAGGTTCAAAAGGTGACAGCTGACGGTGAGCGGGAGGTCAAAAGGGTCAGTTCAGGCTCCAATGCCTCTGTAACTTGGGATAGAACAGAACTAATGTCAGTTATGGGGAAGGCTCCGAGCTTTTCAGAGCTGAGGAGACAACGTGAGTGTCAGCCTGAAGTGACGGTTGGAAAGAAGACATGAGCAAGCTCAGTTCCAGGTGTGCTATGGGCCAGGGAAAGTGGCTTGCCCTCAATGGACTTCAGTTTGCTGATGTAAGCACTGGGATGAGGGCATTGCACCTGTCATCCAGGGTTTTCTCTCTTCAATACCTGGAGATTTTCTCCCCTTGTTCTACTTGGTTTATTCCCTTGGTTTGAGAAGCAGCTAGTGCAGTAATTTTCTAGGGTGCCCTGTCATGTCACCTGTTGACCAGGATTGACAGTCCAAGAGCACTGGGCAGCTTAGTGTCAAGGAGGATGGTGAGTTTTAGGAATAGTAGAGCCTGGTGGCAGCATAAACTGTCAGAGACCAGGTGGACACAAGATGGACATAGGCATCAAGGCTGAAATCATAACCGGGGGCCTCATTTGGAAATCTATGATGATGGTAATACACCATGTAGTTCCTATGGGTGAGGTAAATGGGAAGCCAACAAAAAACATTAATATAGTTATATAACCAAAAAGATTACTGGAGATACTGTCAGCCTTTGCAGTGGAAAGCCATGATTCCTCATCTAGTTTCCAGAACTGAGACATTGTTTAAACAGAAATCTGGGTCCCCTTGAGGAAGGACCCTGCAATGCTACAGCAAATATATTAATTAAATATTTTCTCAATTCTTCCTCATAGAAACAGTTTTTTTTTTTCAAATATCTGTACGCTGGGGAAAGGGAAATACAATCTCTATTTTTTTTCCAGGCTTTTTCATTTATTTCATTTAAAAAGTTAGCAAGAAGACCACCCAAGGAAAAATTATGACATCTTTAATTTCAGCTATCAGGCAGGATAACAGATTGGAAATGGACTAGAATAGATTCAGATTTTTCTCTGCTATTACCAAGCCAAATGACCTAAATCATCATCTTACTTGTTGAAGTCAACATTTCTTCTTTTGTAAAATGAAGACACTTTTTTTCTTATTTTTAGTTTTACTTTCTTTTTTTTTTTAACTTTAAAGATGTGGAGTACAATTCAGGATTAGGTATACACGTGGTCACCATACAAATAAAATTTAGGCCTCCTCTTGGTCCCCACTTCACCTGGTTTGAGATTAGGTACCCTTGTTGATATGTGCCCCACCCTCTCCCCTGGAGATTTTTGGCTACTGCCAGTCCCTTTCTTACAGTATTATGGTAAATGTTCAGGGTTCACTTATGAGTGAGAACATGTGGTACTCAGTTCTTTGTTTCTGTGATAGTTCTCTGAGTAAATAGACTTTAAATCCATCCAAGTTGCTACAAAGTATATATGTTTGTCCTTCTTTATAGCTGTGTAATATTCCATTATGTATATGTACCACATTTTTTAATCCAGTTCAGCTTCGATGGGCAGCATGGTTGGTTCCATGTTTTTGCTATTGTGAATAGAGCTGCAATAAATGTGTGTGTGCAGGTATCTTTTTTTGTAGAGTGACTGAAGTTTCTCTGGGTATATTCCTGTTGGGAGTCAGCCGTGGAGGCCTGCCTGAGCGTTAGGGATCCAGGCAGGCTGCAGACCCTGAGACCACCAGGCTGGTTCAGGAGCTGAAGGCCCATTCCCTCCTCCTTTCCTTGTTGTTTAGCATTACCCACTGGTAGGGATTTTAACAATCTAAGCATGAAGTTCTGAGAATATGACAGGCATGGCTGACTCTAGGGATCCATTGTTCCCGTTTCTCACAGACTGTGGTTTCGGCTTTAAACTTAACACAGTTCAAACTCAGATCACATTTGGGAGCCTTATACATAATACAAGCTT
>NW_007247894.1:101192-111862 GCF_000164805.1 Carlito syrichta | reverse complement strand
TAAGGAACAGTGAGATAATTTGGGGATTGTCCTTCCTCATGCTTGGGGAAACGCCTGGTGGGTGAGGACGCCCTCCACCCACCTGGCTTTGTGTTCATGTAAAACTCTTGTGATTTGATTAGGATTGTCCTTCCTCATGCTCAGGGAAAACGCCTGGTGGGTGAGGACGCCCTCCACCCACCTGGCTTTGTGTTCACGTAAAAGTCTTGTGATTTGATTGGAATTGTCCTTCCTCATGCCTAAGGAAACACCTGGTGGGTGGGGGATGCGCCTCACCCACCTGGCCTTGTGCTCACATGAAAGTCTTGTGATTTAACATGTGAAAGTTTGGGATAAAAGACTCACGGCTGGTCCCAATAAACAGCTTCTGCTCATTTCACTGAACAGTTGTCCACTTTCTTTCTTTCTCTTTATGTCTATCCCTCCATCTTTCTTTCAATATCTATCCCTACTACAGAATCGGCTTCTGCACTAATCAGAGTCCAGTCTCTTTCTTTCTCTTTATTTCTCCAGAATATTCGCCGACACTGCCCCACCTTCCAGGGACCCTCTAAATCTCTTTTGGGAGGCTGGCTCCCCATATGTTCCCAGAAGGAGGATTGCTGGGTCATATGGAAGGTCAATTTCTAATTCTTTTAGGAATCGCCACACTGTTTTCCATAGCGGATGAACTTGTTTGCATTCCTACCACCGGTGTAGAAGTGTCACCTTTTCTCTGCATCCTTGCCAGGCATCTGTTATTTTTTGTTTTTTTAATGATGGCCATTCTCACTGGAGTTAGGTGGATTTGATTTGCATTTCTCTGATGATTATTGAGGCTGTGTGCATGTGTCTGTGTGCATGTGTCTGTTGGCTGCTCGGTGTCTTCTTTTGAGAATTTTCTATTCATGTCTTTTGCGTACTTTTAATTGGGGCTTTTTTTTTTTCTTTTTGGCATGTTTGAGTTCCTTGTTGATCCTGGATGTTATTCCTTTGTCAGATATGCAGTTGACAAATACTTTTCCCCATTCTGTGGAAATACCCATATCTTTGAAAGGCAGTTGCATATAGGGTCTAAAAAGATGCTGAAAAGTATGTCATGCTTTCATACTGTGTAGTATTCAGATGATAAGGGAATCATCTAACATACTTTCATGCTCCTTTTTTAAGCTGAAAGAGGTATAGAGAGGTCAGGTGGTAAATGGATTCCTGACCTAAATCCATTTCACAGGGCTCTAATGTGTTCATGGTCCCATCTGTGTTGACTTCCTTGATCCCGTGATGGTTAATCAGGATAGATATACTTTAGTAACTGGCAGAACTTTCACACTAGGTCCTTGGACTGTGGAGAAGAATCTATATATTAGGAACAGCTAAGTGGAAGCCTCTGAAATTACCCAACCTCCAGGCCAAGACAGTAAATGTACAACAATATGTTATATGGGGTAGAATGGCAAACAATGCCATTGGAGTGCCACCCTCAAAGGTTTTAAGATTATGGGCTTGGTGGTCCATTTCATTCACCTGCCTGACTCCCATAAAAAACTAGGTGGTTTATTTATGTAAACTCCATCAAGTATAAACTCTATCTAGTGGTGGCCCAATTATAACTATTATATTATTATATTACGGTTTCATATTTATCACAGAAAGTGATGACATAGCCTACCACTTGGTATGTGGTTATTGAGTCGGTGAATGCATTCTTTTCAATCCCATCAGAAAAGGGGATCAAAAGCTCTTTGCATTCACCTGGGACAGATAGTAGTACATAATCAGGGTGTTGTCCTAGAAAATTATGCTCTCTAATAGTTGAATGATTCCCTTATCATCTGAATACTACACAGAATATCACACCGATTCATTATATTAATGACATTATAATAATATGCTCTAAGAAAGAGAAAACAGAACTGTAGAAGCCCTGATAATGTATATGTGCAACAGTGGATGGGAAAGATTCCTGCTAAGTTTCGGCAGTCGCCATATTGGTGAAGTTTTTAGAGAAACAGTAGTTATTGCATCTTTCTTTCTGAATCAAAAACACAAGTACTGGATAGGTCTTTTGGAGTTGGAAGGAGTATACACCATGCTTTGGAATAGTGCTCCAACCACTAGTGGGGTTGACTCTAAAGGCTGCCGTTTTGAGGAACCAAGAGCAAGAAAGCAATCTGCAGCAGATTAAGTTGCAGCTACAAATGGCGCTGTCATAAAGGACACATGACTAGAAGATCTCATTCTTCTAGAGCGGAGTCAGAAGTATAATCCATAGACCATAGGCATAGAATTATAATCCAAATCCATGCCTGGTTTTGTAAATAAAGTTTTATTGTAATATAGCCATGATCATGTATTTACATGTCACCTTTGGTTGCTTTTGTGCTACAATGGCAGGGACCATATCACCAGAAAACCTGAAATATTTGCTATCTGGCTCTTTGAGAAGTTTGCATACTTTTGTTCTAGGATAACAGCTCTCAAATGTTAGTATGTGTATGCATGTTTGTGTGTATATTTTGTCTGTCTACAGAGGGCCTACATGTAATGACTAGTTAAAATAAGCTCACTTAGTGCTCATATTTTGGTTTCTAAATGCCATTCTCAATTAAAAGGAAGACTGTCATCTTGGAGAAAAGGCTGATTTCAGGACGAAGACAGGAACAAGGTGAGCCTGGGGCAACTTATTGTGCCAGAAAGTTAGGAAGTGCTCAAAGAATTATGGGGACATCAAAAGCACACATACACCATCTTGAAGAAGTCCCCATTGGACAAATCTAGGAAAATTTGAATGGTAAAATAAATGATGGCAGTAATGAATCAATAGTGGTCCCTTTGTCACTCCAGGGGATTGGTTCCATGAATCCCCGTGGATACCAGAATTTGCAGATGCTGACATTTCCCAGTAAGACCTCTGTATCTTTGGGTTCCACAGCCATGGATTCAACCAATTGCAGAACAAGCACCTGTGGATATGGAAGGCCTACTGGATACGTGTTGAAAAACAAGAATCTATGAATCTCTCTATATGTAAGCAATTAAATGAATAATAGGTAAATGAAGAGACTTGAATGTTCTTTATAATAGAATAACAAGTAGTAAATATAGAAGAAATTATGGAATTTGAAAGTCAGCAATGAATGCAATGGATGAAAGTTTGATGAGGAGATAGTTACATGGTCTCAAAGTCCTCCACAAATTGCCTATTGATTACAAAGGGGAAAATGCTAGCTTTAAAGTGTAGAAACCTAACAGACACCTCCTGCCTCCTAACTGAATGATCAAAGTTAACATTAGTAATTTTGGAGCAAACCAATGTCATTGTCTTCTGATAAGAGGCACTGAGAAGGACACACCCTCACTTCTGGCATGTCCCTGCAATGTATAAACTGAATCAAATCATGAAAAACACTAAGATAAACCTAAATTTTTGTTTGTTTGTATTTTACTTTGGTAGATTTTCTTCCAAAAAAGGTGACCTTCATTCTTCAAAAATATCAAAGGAAGCTTTTCATATTAAAGACATAACAACCACATGCAACATGTGATTCTGTATCAGATCCTTCACTGAGATTAAGGGGTGCTATAATAGATACTATCAAGACAATTGATGGAATTTTGATAATACCAGTATTCACTTTTGTGAGTTTGATCATTGCATTGTGATCATGTAAGATAAGGTTCTTTTGTAAAGGGTTTTGATGCATTTAACTTGATCTCAAGTAGAGTAGAAAAAATGTGTATGTGTATATCCCCATATAGTGTTTATATGTGTGACTATGAATATATAGAAATGCACATGTATACACACACAGAAAAAACATATAAACAATTGGTAAATCTGGGTGAAAGTTGCATTGAATTTCTTATGCTAGTCCTGTCATATTTCTTTAGTTTTGATGTTATATCAAAATTTTTAAAAATTGAAAAAGATTACAAAATAAGCACAAAGAAACACGAGACTATGGGAATGCAAGGTCACAATACAGGGGCCTAGTGACATTAAGGAACCAAGACTACCCAGTGGAGTTGTAGGATGTGGCATCTTGGAGAGATGACTCTGGCTATGGTGTATAGGAGGGAGAAGTTGGAGAGTAGGGAACCAGATTAAAACAATAACAGCAGCAACAAACTTTTGAGATAGACTAGGGACTGAGTGATGGGACTTAACTCACATGGCATCCGCACTTTTCAATGTGTGTCCATTCACAAAATGCTGAAGTAAGGAAATGTACTCCAGTGTTTCTTAACTAACCCATACGTGTCTGTTTACCGACATCAAGTGAGCAGTGAGGTGGCTTGTTCAGTGCCACGTAGTAAGCAAAGGCATCAGATCTGTGGTAGTGTCTTTAAATAAATGAGTCAGATGAATGCATTATAGTCCTTCAGTGAAAGCTTTTAATTGAAAACTGTTAAATACCTATCCAGAGCTTTCCAGTGCCTTAGCTAGGTTTTACCTCATGGACGTCTCTGTGTCAGTGGCATCAGCATCACCAGGAGAGAAAAGCTCTGTTTTACAATCCAGCATATTTGGCCAAAAGTCAAAGGCATTCCATTTCCAAAGGTGCCTTCCTTTGCTATCAGAAGAATCCAAAGCAACACATAATGCTAGACATGAAAACAGAGACTATGTTCCCCAAGAGATATGCATAAGGTGGTTTGTATGTATTTGTCCTGATAAGACAGGTGATTTGAATACATGTAGTATGTGTACTTTATTCAGAAAGGGATGGTGAATATGAGGAAAAGAATAACTCATGACTTATTCTGGTGGTGTTCCAGTAGCCTCATCTTCATATAGGAAAGATAAATCTACAATTGGATACTCTCATCAAAAGAGAGTCAGGGAAGCTTATTTATGTTTCTGGTTTGCAAAAAAATACTCAAAGTTATCTAGCGAATGGATAACTGATCTTGGCGCACAAAGCAAGTGTCTAATTCCCAGTTTTTAATACTAAAGGAACAATGCAAAGGTTGAGACTATACATGGGCTCTAGAAACAGGCTGTGAATTTGAATATCTGCACCATGTCTTGCTAGGCATGTACAAAATATTCAACCTCGCTCTGCTTTAGTCTTCTCGTCTGTGACACAGATTACTTCAGAGGTTTGAGGGGAAGATTAAGTGAATTCACATCAGATCTGTTACTAGCGTATGACAAGTGTACAATAAAGGCTTGCTATTAGCAACTTGCTATTAGTCATCATTCTTTGAAAACCGTTAATGATCACTCAGCACCTCTCAACTATGGCTTCACGACGCAAGTTTAACTGCATAAATATCAAATGGAATCCCAGATCATCTGTGCTGCTACAGTAAGTTATTTCTATCCTGGGTCAAATATTAATTAAAAGAAATCCACAGCAATCTTCCCACTGAACTCTATCCAGAGATCATTTCTTAATGTGGGAAGAGAATGAAGCATGAGAAGTACCTGGTGCTGATACTATTTTCAATACATTTTCTTTTCCTTCCGTTGGTGGGCATGGTCAATATTCTGCCCAGATCCTCATGACCTTTGTTATTGTTCCTCTGTGTGTCTCCCCCACATGTGAGTATTTTTCCAGGGGTTCACATTTGCTTCTTTGTGGGAGTGCCCTGGGGCTACCAGAGCTGCCTGTGCTTCCTACACCACAAAGCACACAAAAAGCTACAAATGCTGAAGTCTAAGCCCTCCCAGCAGGACTAAGGTTCCCAGATTCCAGGCTTCAAATTGGAATAAACTCTGAGACCCACCCTCTGAGGGGCCTCCCATTGCTGATGGCCAGGCTGGAGCCACCCTCCAGAGGACTCTGCCTGACCTCACACCTTTGCCTGATTTCTGCCCCTTCCCTGTTCTCCTTTTCCCATTTCTTTTGGGAGCACCTCTTTAATACGTAACTTACACACAAGTCCTCACCACAGGCTCTGATTCTGGGAAACCCAGCTGTTTCCCCTCTGCGTGTCTGGGCCAATGTGGACTCCCATATCCGAAGCCCCTTCTCCTCCTCCTTTTGGATATGGTGAGGGCTAGGAGCTGGAAAGGCAGCAGAGTCCTGACTTTCAGTGCAATTCCCAGCCCTGGAATAGTCAAGTGAACATCTTACATTGCCTGTGCCTGTGCGCCACAGTTGAACAAATATGCACTTTTTTTTATTTTTTGAGGTATGACTGTTGACAAGAGGAAACCTTGCTGGCCAAAAGAGCTATAGGGGATCTCAGGACCAGAAACCTTTCTTTCAGACACTTATGGGATTTTTACACACAGAGGTTTCCTGGAAGTATCATGCTTTGGGAACAGACAGCGAGAGAGACCTAATTTCTGGACCTGGTTCCATCAAGGTTTCATGTGACTTTGAGGCCCACGGAGTATAAATGATCAATTTCCATGTCTGCAAAGTTTGGATCTTTGGGCTTATACACTCCTTTGAGAATTCAAAGAAAGTTTTGGATCCTCCTCCCAAGAGATAAGTCTACTGTGCACAAACATAACTTGACATTCATTGTCAGGGGTTTCTAGATCCACTGAAATCCATCAGGGGATCCCTTCCTGATGACCTCTAATGATCTTAACAGCTCTCACATCCATGTTTCTAAGTTTGCTAAGTCTGTAACAGACCCACTTAATTAAGCACAGATTGAGAATGCTTGAGTAAGTATAAATTCTTCTTTAGCAAGAGGGGTCAGAACTGTTTTTAATTTGGTTTCTTTGTAGAGCAAAGTTGCTATTTACTGCCAAGAAGAAAGTACGTGTTTAAAAATGAAATTCTCCCACATGCTTGGAGAATGCATCTTGGAACAGCATTCATCCCAGGCTCTCTGGTCCTGGGTGGGGAATCTCAGTTGTCTTTCTAGTAGAACGGAGTTTGGAGTCTCACAAGCAAAGACTCCAATCCCAGCACCACAGCTTGTCAGGTTTGTATTTGATGATGAACAAGAACAATAGCTCAGATTTACAGTTTTTTCACTGTTAAAATGGAAAAAAAACCTTGCATATTACTTATAGGATTGTGATGACAATTAAATAAGACAATATTCAGACATTCCTTGGTACATGATTCTCCTATTTTTTTTTTCTGTGTTCCTATTCCTGTCTTAAAGGTTGATGTTTCCTGAGCTCTTTTATCCTTGACTCTATAATCTTAATAACTATACTGTCCTTCAGTTTTAACTACATGGGTGGCTGGTGACTTCCAAGTGTTTATCTTTTACCTTAACCTCTCCCTCCACCTACCACAGTCATATAATCAAATATGCCTAGGGATGGTGTTTTCTCACGGAGTGGATTTCTGTTGCTTTGGTCTTGTCACCAGACAAATCTATTTTAGTAATGGAGAGAGTCCTCTTCCTCCTAGGGGTTTCCCTGACCCTACTTTCTCCCACCAGAGGAAGGAATGCACGGTACAGAATCACTGTGCAAATTATCTCCTCCCGTCCACTCAGTGATTTTTCTGGGATCAGACGTATGAGCCAAGCAAGAACAGTTATAGTTTCTTCCTAAGAGTCAACATGGTTGCTAAAAGTCAAGCCTCTTCAGTTGCAATGATGGCTGATTGAAAAATGACGCCTGGAATTGTCCACTGTTATCATTACCATATAGAAAGAGCCCACAAGTGAGGTAACAGGAAAATCAAGCTGAGAGAGTGAAGTAAAAATTATTTGTGACTTTGACTGAGTCTCTGTATCCCAGCTGTGGCAGGTCTAACCATGAGACATTTCAAAACCCATTCAAACTTGCTTACCTAATTTATATAACAAACACATAATGCAGTCTATGTAGTTGGAAACCCATTGCATTAGTCTGGACTCATAGTCTCAAGTCATAGAGACCCCACATGTTGACACTGGCATCCACCCAGTCACTTCAGCTAGGACCTGGAGTCATCCCCAACTCCTCCTCCTCCATCGTCAACCTTACACTTGTTAGATCCACCAGTCTGACTGTTCTTACTTCACTCTTTCTCCACTTGCTCCACTTTTCTCCAGCTCCCACCATCCTAATTCAGACACCCACCCCCTTATCTCTGGGTTACTACTAACATTTACTGACGCGTTTTTGGTCTTTAGTCTTATTCTTCTCATGTTACTGTGGTGGAACCAGTGAGAATGGACGTTCGTAAAATGCATCTGACTATAGCACTATTTTGCTTAAACCTCTTGGGAAATCCTGTCATCTCAGGATAATGTCCAACCTCTTCACATGGTACATAAAATCTTCCATGCAGTCTTTAGCTATTCTCTGTTTCCACATGACTGACCAGAAATAGCACTCTGTGTAGTCACCACCCACCTCTGTGCCTTTGTGCATCACTTTGGGAAGAGTGTAGAGTCTCTATTAAAAATGAGGCTTTGGAATTATACTGACCTGGGTTCAAATCCTTGTTTTTGGATATACCAACTGTCATTTGGGCAAGGTACTTCTCCAGACTTGCTGTCACATTTGAAAAATAGGGTTGCTGAGAGCAGGATGTTGCCATGACAGTTAAAAGACTTTAAGAAAAGCACGTAGGAAAACATCAGAAGGCAGCAAGAATGGGAAGATGTTCAACTTTTTTGCTTGTATTATTACTTCCTTTGCCTAGATTACAGATTTTTCATTACATTACAGATTTTTCTTGGCTCACTTCTGCCCAGCGTTTTACTCAGCTCAGATTTCATCTCTTCCCGAAGGCCTCCTAAGAGGAAACCGCTTATAAGTTACACTGTCACTGCTCTTAGCATTCTATATCAGTCTTACCTGTTCATTTGTTCTGACCTCCTTGTTGTCCTAGCTGGTGACATCTTTGCACCTCCAGTGCTTAACAATTTTTTGATTGAGTTGAACAAAAATACTAGTTATCTTCCTCCTCAGCCTCTGACAGGGAGCATGAGAAAGCATGATTTTTTGTTTTTTAAAATTATTTTTTCCCCAAACATGTAATTTAGAGCTATTACACCTGTCTGATTTTATTGTGTTAGACTCTGAAAAGTGAGATACTGGGAGATACAGGATTTTTAAATACAAATGAATGGAAACAACTTGAGAGGCATTCTTTTTTCCTTTCAGCAAAAGCAGCTCTTTTCTTGTTCTTCACTGACCTTGAAATGAAGGATTGGGAAAATCAAATCAATATCTTCTTTTATTCTTTTATTAGGCCCAGGTTTCTTTTAGAGAAGCTGTCGGTAAGAAAGGGAATCTAGGGCATTGTTAAAGACCAGTTTTTGCTGTCCTCTCTGCCTCTTTTTTTCCTTAAGTCTACGTCTCACTGTCACCTAGGTTGGAGTGCAGTGGCACACTCATGGCCATTGCAGCCTCGACCTGCTGGGCTCAGGTGATCCTGCTGCCTCAGACTTCCAAGTAGCTAGAACTACAGGCGTACACCACCACACCCAGCTAGGTTTTTTTTTGTTGTTGTTGTTGTTGTAGAGACGAAGTCTTGCCAAGTTGCACAGGATGATCTCAAATCCCTGGGCTCAGGCAATCCTTTTGTCTCGGCCTCCCTGTGTGCTGGCATTACAGGTGTGAGCCATTGCACTGACTTCCCTCTGCCTTTCACCCCTATTCTGCGCCTGAGGGAATGGGTGGTCAACACACAGATTCTAGTTAATTACAAAGTCTGAGAAATACTGAGTTGGAACTAGAATGCCCAGAGGAAAAGGCTGGTGAGTTTAGTTTGTTTCATGAATCAAACTTTCTGAAAGCTGCTTGTTTTTATTTTATATATGTTTGGAGATACAATCTCGCTATGTTTCCCAGACTGGTTTCAAACTCCTGGCCTCAAGCAGTCCTTCTGCCTCAGCCCCTCAGAAGCTTGGATTGCAGGTGCAAGCCACCGTGCCTGGCTAGCTCGGTTTTTATAATGAGAAAAGCAGTGAGTTTGAAAATGAGTTTAAATATCTGTTTATTTCTTTTGCAGATGAAGAAATTAGGACTTGGGCAGGTTAAATAATCTCTCCAGGATCACCCAGTTAATAAATGCTAATAATTATTTCTGGGGACTAAACTATGACCTTTTTTTCCCCCTCTCTTGCCAAATTCTTAACTAAAAGGTCTGGTGAATCATGCACTACAAACCGTAAAGTCTCATCAGATGAGTTTTTATTAACCCATATAATGCGACTTTTTCCCCCAACCTGACTGGCATAACATCACATAGCAGATAAAGAAGGAAGTAAAAAATATCTTCTGACCCTCCAAAGCCATCTTTTGGAGAAATTTGTGTTTGTATAGAATCCCCTTCCCAGGGACTCCAGGACTCTGGGTACCTTTTAAGACACTACCTAGTCTCCCTGAAGCCTGCTATTTAGAGGTTTCTCTACATATCAGAAACTTTTGGCTTTTCAAACTCCCTTACTTTAAATCAGAGTTTCTTTTGCTAATTTCAAACCTCTTTAAACAGAACTTAACTCTTTCTACCAAGTGCCATCAGAAAATCTTTGAATCCACCTATGGCCTGCAAGCCCCCAACTTGGAGGCATCCCACTTTCACAGGCCAGACAAGCGTGAATGTCACATACTCTGATTTCTGTTTTGTCTGTAGCTTCCGTCTCCCTAAGAAAATGTATAAAGCCAAGCTGTAATTCAACCATTTGGGTCACATGTTCTCAGGACCTCTTGGTCCTGACCTGTGGTCACTCACATTTGACTCAGGATAAACCTTTGAAAATATCTGATAGACTTGGACATCGTTTATCCACCTTTCTTTTTTTTTTTTTTTGAGTTGGAGTCTCACTCT
>NW_007247894.1:97976-101109 GCF_000164805.1 Carlito syrichta | reverse complement strand
TTGATTTATTGTAGAGATGAGGTCTCGCTGCCCAGGCGGGTCTCGAACCCGCGGGCTCAGGCAATTCACTCACCTCAGCCTCCCAAAGGTGCGGGATTACAGGCTGAGCCACCGAGCCCGGCTTACACCTTTCTTTTTTTAATTTTTATTTTTATAGATGTAGGGTACATACAGTTCAGGGTGAGGTGTACAAATGGTCATTGTACAGGCAAAGTTTGGGCCCCACTCTGTCCCCACTTCACCTGGTTTGAGAGCAGGTACCTTGTTGACATCAGAATTTCCTTTAAGGGCTGTTGAGAGGGGACAGTCATATAAGGCGTATGTAACACCTGGCAGAGAACGGGCGCACAGGAGCACCTAACACTCTTGCACACCTAGTAACTGAAAAGATGGGTCTTCAGATGGCCCTGCCAGTTCCCTTTGCAGATCGTGTTTCCCTTAAGGCCGATGTCCTGTTACTTTCATCTTCCTTCCTCGCGTTCTTCACCGGTAGGAGGGACTTTCGACTCCGCTCCCCAGGAGTCTACGAAGAGTGCCTCCAGCTTTGTTCCTCTGGTTGTCACTCTTCCCTCTTGCCAAGAGGAGGAGAAAAGCTGGCTCTGTTTTGTCCAGGGCCATGAACTGACTGTGTGAGACCGACTGCCTTGGTGTCTGTTTCTACGTTCCCCCCTCTCACAGGACACACGCCGTCTCCTGCTCCTCTGGCAGAGCACTCAGCCCTACTAATAAAATGGATGACAGGAAGGTTGAACCTGGGCCACAGGGTCAGTGACTGGGTGGCAAGTCTCTGCATCCATGTAGAATACCAAGAGGTCACACAGATGAGCTACGTTCTCCAACCGGGCTGTGTTCGCAATGAAGCCGAGGTGCTTAACATCATCTGTGTGACTTCTGTGTGACTGCTCAGTTGATTTCCCAATCTGGGACTGGATAAAAACGTGAAGAAAGGACACTTGATAATATTAATATCTTCCCTGGCCAGAGATGCTAAGACACAAATTCTGGTGGCTAGGGATAAAACCAGTAATGAGTAAGACCAAGGCTTTGGGATTAGCCAGGGCCTAAGACCTCAAATTTCAGTTCAACAGCCATTGGGTCACAAAAGCTTCCTTCTCTGTTGCTTATAGTGAGCAGCTGTTTTCACTTGGTCAGGCTGATTAGGACTTAGGACGCAGAGCCTGCAGTGCTCTGTGGCTGACCCGACCTGACTTGGGCATGTGTAGTCGTTCCCTTGGCAAAGGGCAGCCAAGGCAAACATGGTGGGAAGACAGTGTCTGAACTTTGATTAAGGCCCTGTTCCAAACAGGCAAATCTCTCCCACATGGCCAACTTGACCTTGTTGAGTGTTTCTATTTTTACTGTTTCTTAGCAAAATCTGCAGACCAGGACTTTAATCTAGAAAGACAGCCATATTTCATGTGGGTCTCAGAGCATTTCTGTAGGTTTCACGCAAGTCATAAGAACTTAGCCCCAGACTGCCTGCCCCAAATTCAGTTCCTACTTGTGCTGTTTACAATCGCATCCAGAGCCAGGGTTAGGAGCCATTCAGGCAACTGAGGACATGATCAAACGGAATGCAAGAACTTTGTTTAGATCTTCATTTGAACAATACATGTTGGACAACTAGAAATAATTGAATGTAGACTGCGCACTAGACAATAGCAAGGAGTTACTTATAATTTTGCTAGGTACCATCATTTGATTTATGTAAGATGTCTGTTTTTTAGGGGGCTGCCTAATTAACCATGTAGGATGACTTGACATGGTTTCTTCATGTCAAGAAAAAATGCTTTGGGTAACAAGCCTCTAAATCGATGTTAGGAGGCCCACTATTGACCATACAAACTATCTTTTGTTAGTTATCATAGTATCAATAACAGTAACTATAGTGATAATAGTATCAATAATGCAGTTAACTGGGATTCAGGATGATTCGATGATTCACTTTATTAATATTCCCAAGGAGGAAAAAATATATAGTTATAATGTGGAAAGGGCATTTGAAAAAATTTCAACCATCCCTGAGAGTAATTATTACATATTAGATGTTAAAGTTAGTTATAAGGTTTAATAATTAAGAATGTAATAAAGGAGGAGAAAATAACAAATATCAATGTTTTAGAATACCATGTTCACATGTAGACCCATAAACATATGAAAATATAGTAACCTATAACATCTAACAAGTATCTATATGTTTCTAATCAATGTATTTCTCAGTCCAAATTCAAAAGCCTGGTTGAGTGTGAAATATCAAAAAACTGATATTTACTGGTATTGATATTACTAGTACTATTTTGTTGTTGTTGTCGTTGTTGAAGATGGGGTCTTACTCTGTGGCCCAGGCTGGTCTTAAATTTCTGGGCTCAAGTGACAGTGCTGCCTCAGCCTCTCAAGAAACTAGTACTACTTAATGCCATTCTGAATGTACCAGTTAAAACAGTTAAACAGAAGAAAGAAAGTGAGTATTTAAAAAAAAAAAAAGAAAAGAAATGTACAAAAGACAATCGCATTTCTCTACACCAATAATAAACAAACAGAAACCCAAATAAAAAACACAATTCCATTCACAATAGCCACAAAAAAATGAAATACCTTGGCATCTTCCTAACCAGAGACGTGAAAGACCTTTACAATGAAAAACTACAAAACTCTGCTCAAAGAAATCAAAGATGACAAAAACAAGTGGAAAAACATCCCATGCTCATGGATTGGAAGAATCAACATTGTGAAGATGTCCATCTTACCTAAGGCAATCTACAAATTCAATGCAATACCCATCAAATTACCAGCAACATTCTTCTCAGACCTAGAAAAAACAACACAGGAATTCATATGGAAACACAAACGTCCAAGAATAGCCAGAACAATCCTCAGCAAAAAAAAAAACAAAGCAGGTGGTATCACATTACCAGACTTCAAACTTTACTATAAAGTTACAATCATCAAAACAGCTTGGTATTGGTATAGGAACAGGCATATAGATCAGTGGAATAGAATTGAGATTCCAGAAGCAAAACCTCAATTTCTCAACCAACTCACCTTCGACAAACCCTCCACCACCTATCACTGGGGAGAGGAGAGCCTATTCAGTAAATGGTGCTGGGAAAACTAGCTGACCACATGCAGAAGG
>NW_007247894.1:88210-97805 GCF_000164805.1 Carlito syrichta | reverse complement strand
CAACCCCATTATAAAATGGGTAAAAGATATGAACAGACACTTTACAAGACATCCGACCAGCCAACAAACATATGAAGAAATGTTCAACCTCACTAATTATTAGGGAGATGCAAATCAAAACCACACTGAGATACCACCAAACTCCAGTCAGAATGGCAATTATCAATAACTCAAAAAATAACAGCTGCTGGAGAGGGTGTGGTGAAAAGGGAACACTTCTACACTGTTGGTGGGAGTGTAAACTAGTGCAACCTCTGTGGAAAACAGTGTGGCGATTCCTAAAAGCTATAAAAATTGACCTTCCATATGACCCTGCAATCCCCCTACTGGGAATATACCCTGAAGAACTCAAATCATTCTATAAAAAAGATACCTGCACACGTATGTTTATTGCAGCATTGTTCACAATAGCAAGAACCTGGAAACAACCATGCTGCCCGTCAAAAGAGGACTGGATTAAAAAAATATGGTACATATACACGATGGAATACTACGCAGCCATAAAAAAGAACAAAATCATGAATTTTGCAGCAACCTGGATGGAACTAGAGTCTATAATACTGAGTGACAAAGATCCGAGTATCACATGTTCTCACTCATATAATGGACCTTAAACATCCAATGCAATACTATGAGAAAATGCCTGACAGTACTGGGAAACTATGGGGGGGGAGGGAGATGGGAATAACAGTAGCAGCAAATATCTGTCTGGGAACGGGGAAACAACTCATCTGAAGGAACACTTAGGAAGAGCCTAAGAAAGGGGCAAAAGAGAAGGCAAATGGTGATGGGTAGAAAATGATGAAGAAAGTCAGCATGGCAGACCTGAGACTGATCTTCAGAAAGGTCTGCTTGCAAGGCTGGCCCGGGACTGAGACACAGTCTCACAGACGTGAAGTTTCCTGCCAATGCCAAGAGTGCCTCGCGGTGCCTCTTCTGTGCGATGCAGTTTGTGATGAGCACAAGCTTCACTCCTGGGAGTCTGGAATATCGGACACCTACCCAGCCAGCCCCCAATAAAGACTCGAGCATCGAGTCTCTGAGGAGCTTCCCCAAAAGGAGATGCTTCCCATGTGTTGTCTTGACTCATTGCTGGAGGAGTTAACTGTGTGACTTCAGGATGAGAGGACTCCCGGTGGCTTGCTCCTTGTTTCCTCTGAACTTCCCTCCGTGTGCGTTTTCCTGCTGCCAACTGTGCTGTGTAACCCTTCACTCTGGTAAATCTTAGCCGTGAGAGTGCAGCAACGTTCTGAGTCCTGGGAGTCCTTCTGGTGGATCTCGAAACTAAGGGTGGTCTTGGGGCCCCTGACACAGATGGAGACTTGAGGGAGACCTTTGAAAAGGGAGAAAGCAAATCAGGAAGAAAAGCACTGATTTGGAAAGGCTAGGGAAAGAAAGGTTTTAAGAAAACTGGAATGATTACTCGATTTGAGCAATGCTAAAATTAAAGTGTAACTCTTAATGTTGTTTACCTAAAACTAAATAAGCCAACCTAGCCAGGAGCCTAGATGACAAACATTGTCAAATTGAGGCAAGGGAATACAAATTATTCTGTCTGATGGTTTGAAAGTCTAGATTGTACACTAAAGGTTAAAAACTAGTAACAGAAGAACTCCACACATGTCCACTGTCATGGACTAAATTGTGTCCCTCCCCAAAAATGTTCAAGTCCGAGGTCCCAAAAGCTATAAATGTGAACTTACTTGGACATAGGGTCTCTGCAGATATCATCAAGATAAGGTGAGGCCACTTTGGAATAGGGTGGCCTCTTCACCCAATGTGGCTGGTGTCCTTTTGAGAGGGATATTTGGACATGAAGACCCAGATGCACAGAGGAGAAGGCCATGTGAAGACAAGGCTGGCCCGGGACTGAGACACAGTCCCATGGTTGTGAAGGTTCCTGTCAATGACAAGAGCCCCTCACGGTGCCTCTTCTGTGCGATGCGGTTTGTACTGAGCACAAGCTTCACTCCTGGGAGTCTGGAATATTGGTGAAAAGAGGCAGAGATTGGAATCATGCATCCACAAGACAAGGCATGTCAAAGATTGCCAGCAGTTGCCAGAAGCCAGAAGAAACAAGGAACATTTCTTCCTTAGAGTCTACTGAGAGAGCACAGCCTCACGACACCTTGATTTTGAACTTTTAGCTTCCATATTCCTGTGAGAGAATATATTTCTGTTCTAAGCCTGTTTGCAGTACTCCGTTATGACTCCCCCAGAAAACTCATGCATGCACACACACGCACTCCCAAAATGTTCATCACTGTGTGAGGTACCCGGCAGTGGAGCTCATCTTCAAGTTTTTAAATGCCCAATCATTGTTTTGTTTTGTTTAGCCAACTACGAAATAGCAGTGAGTAAAATAGAAGCAAAAACATTCAAAAGGGATTATAATTCAAGCAAACGAGTCATTAGGGAAATAAATTGAACACGGAGTGAACTAGATTTAGGTTGTTGCTTCACTACAGCTCACAGAGGCTCCAGGTCAGTGTAGTGAACACAGGTCTGCATTGACTTTCTGCAAATTCCTGTACAAAAGCCAAATGGAGGCCCAGAAACATGGACAAAGTATTAAAAAGTTATTCACTTAATAATTTGTTAGTTTGATTGATATGTTCTGTCCTGCTCCTTTTGTCGTGGGAAAACAGAGAGACCATGACACCGAGGCTAATCCGAGAAGCAGTGTTTTATTGGTGCTGGTGCTACTCAGCAGGCCAGTGCTCCAAGGCAGAGCAACCCGGAGAAAGAAGAGTAGGGTTTTATATGTGAGTTTAGGTAAGGGAGGGGGTCGAGTTGTATGGCTATATATTTTTCTTTGGAATTTGCAAGGTTGCATTCAGCAAAAACAGATTTTCAAAGAACAAATTCTTTCCAGGATATGACAAGCAGGGGTTGCAAACCGATAACTTCACAAAGAGAGGATGAGGGGTGGGGGTGTGTGTGGGATAAGGTTATGAATCAATTACTATCTTGCACTTACAGGAAAGCAGCTTGTGGCTATTTGGTTTTTCTCACGTCCCATGTCTAGCAGGTTTGGAGCTTGCAGGTTGATTTTTTAAAAAGAATAATTTTAACTGTTTCTAGTCCCTCTCTGCCAAATTTTGACATGTATACTTTCATAAAAAGGAAATTTCTAAAAAATTATGGCTGTAATTGAATGCCAGCAAAATATCA
Source organism: Carlito syrichta (assembly GCF_000164805.1). Lineage (NCBI taxonomy): Eukaryota > Metazoa > Chordata > Mammalia > Primates > Tarsiidae > Carlito > Carlito syrichta. The sequence continues at coordinate 94,631 of NW_007247894.1, read as the reverse complement.
AAGATAACCAAATTTAATGATTATTATGCACATCTAAGTTTCTGTTGATAGCCTGGCAGTGTTTAGATGGGTGATAAAAGGAATATATATTACTTATAAATTAGTAACATTTATATAATCTATTTTTCTTGCTGTCAATTTTGCTACATCAGTAGCTGTGATTTTATAATCATGATTTTCAAACAGTTCGTGTTGTATTGACAGAAATGACCTAAGCATATTAAAATGAGTGTAAACACTTAAAATTTTTTCATGCATTTAAAAATAAAGTCAAATGGATATCATAAAATTAAATGAAAACGCACACTATACTTACAGAGATAAAATTTTTAATTGTCAATTATTAAAACAGAAAATAGTTCATTTAAAATATAATGGAATCATATTACTTTTTCTATAAAAATAAAATTAACTGCAAATCTAGTATTTAATGTCTTATTCAGTTGCCAAAGCACGGAATGGGTACCATGCTTCACATACATTACATCTAGAGCTACATGTATAAAATGTAGAACACAATGACTTGTTTAATGTTGGGTCTCTTAGCTACCACATGTAACTGAATAAACAATGTGGTAGTTTGTGAATACTACAGGACTGACCACATGCATAACAAAAAACCATAAGATGGATGTTCCACACTACTGGGAACTGGATGTTTGTTATGCAAGAATGTATTGCATTCATGCCCTTATAGCAAGCATTTGAGGAGTGATAGTCTTTCTCCCATCTAAGCACTGGCACAGCTCAAACCCTAGACCACTTCTGGAGTAGTCCCTGAAGCAGCATAGCCACACAAATCTTCATGGAATCGAGCCATTTTTTGTTCTTAGAAAGTTAGGCAGGAGATGTGGAGACGTGAGTAACAAAGGTCATGGGAATGGATGCTGAGAGTCAGGGGATATAACTTATCAGCTCTGAGCTTCAGATCACACGTGACTGAGGTTCTCATGCGTTCTTTGAATAAACTAACGTACGCCATATGTTTGATACTTCAGGCTCTCCAAAGTGCGAGGTCTGTGGAAGAGGCCCTCTTGTCTGGTTCTGAAGATGGTCCTGGTGAGACTGGGAGGATATCTGAACCAACAGGAGAAGAACCAGGGAAGCCATTATTGCTTGCAGTCACCCAGATGAGAGACCTGAGGTCCTGTCCCAGGGTGGCAAGAAAGAGGATGGACAAAGAGGTCTTCCTTGCTATATGCTTAAAGTACCACTCAGCAGTAGAAGGCTGTTCGGTCTGAATCCATATCCTAGTGAAACCTATTTGATGCTTCTTGTACCTGACTTTGAGACCTCTTAAGTTCAGGGTCTGGGACAATTTTTTCCTTGAGTTCTGCCAATAAAGTAATCCATCCTTGGAGATCAAAAATATAATAATTCTTTGTCCTTACAGGCAGCCTCTTTTGGCTCTACTATTTCTTTAAAGCAAGACTGAGTACGCCAGTGCCTCCCAGGAATCACCCTAAACCCATACTGTAAGAACTGATTCTTGACGTTAAAATTTTGTGATAAGGAGGGAAGAAGGTTACATTCTAAGCAACATGGTGAACTCACACAAAATTCCCTTGATCCTTTCTATTCCTTCCCTCTAAATTCTCTTCCAATATCCTCTACCTTATCGCTCCTGCTCCTTCCTTCTCATCAAGTCTTCCCCCCTCCACTTCTCTACATAAGCTGGCTTAAGCCTCCATCCCTCTCATGTCCCCCGGTCCTGCCATAGCCCTTTTCTATGTGGAGCAATTTGTATTTCCTTGGGCTCCAACTTCATCCTCACAGTCATCCTTCTGCCTAGCACAAGAAGAAATTTCCCCAAGAGTCACTGTCTTTGAGAGGTAGGAACTAGGGCAAACAAAAAGGACTTTAAGCTATATTTCTGCAGAATGTGTGGATTATTGTTGAGGCGGATTCCTAATGCTACCCTTTGTTGCCTGATGCAGACTGCAAACAACAAAGCCGTAAGAGGAGACTTAGGCAACTTGGTTTTCAGACAGTGACCTCTTATCCAGAGGAGAATTAAGTTCAATGAATGGCATGTGTGTTCCCAGCCCGCTTTTGCCTCATGCCCACTGTGTGTTCTGGAGTTCCAGTGCATAGGGACACCTGAGAAGTGGTGCTTAGACCACCTGAAGGGGTCAGACCACGTGTATAAAAAAGTCTGCTCTGAAGAAAGGAAAATACATAAATGAGTGCTTTATTGCCTCTCTCTACTAATAAATGCAAGCTTGAGGGTATGGACTTGGTTTTTTCTTCACCACTATATCCTTAATGCTCAACAATGTGTGGGATGTGGTAGGCTCTCAATAAATATTCTTGAATAAATTAATGCATGAATGAAAATTGAAATCTGTTCATTGGACTTAGAGACTTAAGTCATGCTTTCCTGGATATAGTTCCCACAGCTGTCCATATTCTTATTGTTAGATCTCACTGGGGCCTCCAAAAATGTTAGGGTCACACCCTCCCAGTGAGGCCTCCAGGATCTTAGGTCAGACCCGCTGGGGGTGTGGGGTGTCTGGTGTGCGATCTGAAGCCACATGAAAGATACTAAGAATTGCACAGAAGTTAGATTAGAAAATATAGTTTATTTAGAAAGTAAATAGAGAGAGAGAGAGAAAGAGAGGAATCCCCTCCCTCAGGGAGAGGAGGGGGCCCAAGTCAGGAAGCCTGGTGACAGCCGTAGCGCAAAGAGAACATGGCCACACCAGAATCTAGCAAGGCAATGGCCACAATAGACTGGCAGTGCTGGCGACGGTCTGGCAATAGCAAAATGGCTGCTCATGGTTGAGTACTTTTAGCCATTTCCTTTGGAAGGGGAAAGTCATTAAGGTGGTTGGGTGGTGACCTGCTCACGTCATCACGAAGGGGCAGGGAAGCGCAGCGACTGATGTCAGGCAGTGGACAGCAGGCAGATGGGTGGGTTAGTCACATGATGGTTGCCATGGTGGGGTCTGTCTGTGGCACATAGATCACAAAAGGCTGATTATGTTAACTTGGGGGTTTGGGCCTGGAGTGGTTTCAGACATTTGCAATCCACAAACTCCTTGACCAAAAGCTGGCCTTATCATTTCTATGGCTTTAGTCAGCCAGTCAGCCAAGGGGTGATTTTTAATTTTCTGCCTTGACAAGGAACCTGAACGTTTACTAGAGATTATCATGCTACACCATGAATTGAAAGCTTGGGCTGTCCTAGTCTTGCATCTGGTGGAGATTTGCTGAGAGGGAGTGGGTAGGCTGCCAGCTTGGCCTGTAGTAAAATGTCTGAACAATTCCTCAAACCTGTCTATTGGGAATAATCTGTGCTAGATTCAAAGTGTGTCAGGGGTAACGTCTAAGCAAAAACAGTTGTGCTGAGGCAAAGAGAAGATGCTAAACTAAGTTTATTCTAAGTTTCTACAGGCACCTCCTTTCCTGTATTCTTGTCTCTTTGTCCAGTCCATGGCATTTATTTCTCTCCTGGTTTCTTAAGAGAACTTGGGTCAGTCTTTCTCAGTCTCCTTTGCTGGACTGACATCCTTACCTACCTCTATGCGTGGGCATTAAATAATGAAGGTGAGTGCTTTATTTACTTACCCTCATTTGATAACATTTCCAAACTCATAGGGTTGTATAAAGGATTGCTCTTTACCTGCAAGAAAACTAGTCAATTTGAACTATCTAAGCCTCAAAGTCACAAAACTAAGTGCCTGGCTAGTCTCAAATCATGACGGTATTCATAGCACTTTCTTGGGTTGGGACAAATATCCAATGAGTCAAAACACATCCAGTGCTCAGCATGGTGCCTGGAAGACACTAGGGAACTGATAAATGTTTACTCTATTATCTTCATTGTTGGGCAAGAGTTGAGGGCATTGTTGGGGGCATGTATCTGTAGGGGTCCTGGCCAACACCAGATGGCACATTTAAAAGCATGATCAAGGAGATTTGAATATAAACGCAAAAGGAGGAAACAGAAGTCAGAGAGAAGTTTCTCTTAGAAGAAGACTTTCCAAAAAACTTTCATATAGGAATGCCACTTCCCCGAGGCCTGTCTAAGGCACTGGAGAGTGTATCTAGCAATGTGCCCACATGGTCATATGTTTTTGTAAACCTTCAAGACTGAGTTTTTAAAATTTTTTAATTTTAAAGATGTGGGGTACAATTCAGGGTTAGGTATACAAATGTTGATTATGCAGGTACCCTTGTTGATGAAGTGTGCCCCTCCATCCCCTGGTAGTTTCCATCAATTGCCAATCTCTCCCTCCTCTTCCCCGGCAGTTTCCCACTACTGCCAGTCCCTTTCTTATAGTATTATGATAATTGTTCAAGGTCCACTTTTGAGTGAGAACATATGGTACTCTGTTTCTTGTTTCTGTGATAGATGACTGACTATGATAGACTCTAAATCCATCCAAGTTGCTGCAAAATCCATATGTATGTCCTTCTTTATGGCTGCATAATATTCCACTGTGTGTATGTACATTTTTTTTTAATCCAGTCCAGCTTTGATGGGCAGCATGGTTGGTTCCATGTTTTTGCTATTGTGACTAGAGCTGCAACAAACGTGTGTGTAGGTATCTTTTTTGATGAATGGTTTGAGTTCTTCTGGGTATATTCCCAACAGGGGGATTGCTGGATCATATGGAAGGCCAATTTCTAGTTCTTTCAGAAATCGCCACACTGTCTTCCAAAGAGGTTGCACTAGTTTGCATTCCCACCAGCAATGTAGAAGCGTTCTCTGCATCCTCACCAGCATCTGTTGTTTATTTTATTAATGATGCCATTCATACTGGGGTTAGGTGGTATCTCAATGTGGTTTTGATTTGCATTTCTCTGATGATGAGTGAGGCTGAGCACTTTTTCACGTGTCTGTTGGCTGCCCATATATCTTCTTTGGAGAAGTGTGTATTCATGTCTTTTGCCGACTTTTTAATGGGGCTGTTTGCTTTTTTCCTTTTGGCGAGTTTGAGTTTCTGGTAGATCCTAGATGTTAGGCCTTTGTGAGATATACAGTTGGCAAATATTTTTTCCCATTCTGTGGGCTGTCTCCCTGCTCTCTTGATGGTTTCTTTGGCTTTGCAGAAGCTCATCAATTTGATGAGGTCCCACTTGTCTATCTTATTTCCTATGGTATGGGTACTTAGGGTTTTGATGAAGAATTGGTTGCCAATTCCAATTTTCATAAGGGTGTCTCCTGCATTTTCTAAGATTCTTATAGTTTGAGGTTTTACATTTAGGTCTTTGATCCATTTAGAGTTAATTTTGTGTGTGGTGATAGGTAGGGGTCCTGTTTCAGTCTTCTGCATATGATCAGCCAGTTTTCCCAGCACCATTTACTGAATAGGTTCTCCTCTCCCCAGTGGTTGTTGTCGGAGGCTTTGTCAAAGATGAGTTGGTTGAGGAATTGAGGCTTTGCTTCTGGAATCTCTATCCTGTTCCATTGGTCTCTATGCCTGTTCTTGAACCAATACCAGGCTGTTTTGATTACTGTAGCCTTATAGTAAAGTTTGATGTCTGGAAGTGTGATACCTTGTGTTTTGTTTCTTTTGCTAAGGATTGTTTTGATTATTCATGTCATTTATGTTTCCATATGAATTTCTGTATTGTCATTTCCAAGTCTGAGAAAAATGATATTGGTAATTTAATGGGTATTGCCTTGAATCTGTAGATTGCCTTTAGTAGGATGGACATCTTACTGCTGATTCTTCCTATCCATGAGCATGGAATATTTTTCCATTTGTTTGTGTCTTCTTGGATTTTTTTGAGCAGTATTTTGTAGTTCTCATTGTAAAGGTCTTCCACTTATCTGGTAAGGAAGATGCCGAGGTATTTCTTTTTTTCTTTTTCTTTTCTTTTTTTGTGGTTATTGTGAATGGGGTTGAGTTTTTTATTTGGTGAGAGCGAGATATTTTAACCTCAATTGGATAAGATCTCTGTCTCCTTCTCCTCGTACTTGCCATCACATTCCTCTTCCTGCCGGGTGGTGTTGGAGTACTTTGAGTTTTGCTAAGCAGAAGTTGAATTTAGTATCGGTTTAACTTGTGAATTGCATAAATGCATCTCACCAAACCCAGCCATTTCCAGAGACAGTTATTGCAGACACGGCTGTGTAGAGATGGTCTCTGGGAGTCTTCTAATCAGCTTCTGTGGCAATTCGCCCAAGTATTGTGACACAAAGTTGCAAGACCACTGACTATGTTGCCATATGAATCTGTCCTGTGGAACCTAGATATCAGAAGAATGTGTGTAGTGAAGGAGAAAAACATGAATATAAAATTCACAGACTCAAGCTAGTCTGAGGAACATTCTTTCAGTCAACAGATGTGCAAGATTGTAAGCAGAGGGTTCAGTCTGCATTGACCACCCTAATTAAAACTGAAATACCCCGGGCTCGGTGGCTCAGCCTGTAATCCCCCGCCTTTGGGAGGCTGAGGTGAGTGGATTG
>NW_007247894.1:59679-88160 GCF_000164805.1 Carlito syrichta | reverse complement strand
AAAAAAAAAAAACAAAACTGAAAAATTCTCCAGTCAGAAATAGATCCTATTTCACACTATTTCCACAAAAAAGTTTTGCATAGCAATTATGCATGGCCACGTGATCAAACAGGTAAAAAATACCAAATTATTTTTCTGTTTCCTTAAAAAAAAACTTTTCTTAAGGTAGTGAAAATAAGGCAGACAAAACAAAATATAGAAAAGCTAGTACTGATATTGCAAAGTTGTTATTTGCATGCTTTTTAATTTTGAAAGTTGTTGAAATTTCTCATTTTAAATAAATACTCATTTTTATGCCTCATTTTATAGTCTTTAAGGAGGGTTCAACATTTTTGTGTAAATCTCTACCCCACAAAGCTAGTTCTTCCTCTGGCTGGGATCTTAGGTAGAAAAATTTAAGTACCTATTAAGGGGAACTTGGCAATGAGGATGCTGGAGGAATATATGAGGGGGGAGCCCAAATAACCAGAATTTATTTATTAAAAATGCGCATTTATTCTTACATGTTTAAATTTCAGTCATCTTCAAAATACTATCCATTTGATGTGATATACCTATTGAGATGTTTTTCTTTCTTTATTTTAAAAATGTGGGGTACAATTCAGGGTTAGGTATACAAATATTCATTATGCAGGTACCTTTGTTGATGAGGTGTGGCCCTCCCTCCCCTGGCAGTTTCCCTCAACTGCCAATCCCACCCCCTTCCCTGGCAGTTTCCCACCACTGCCAATCCCTTTCTTATAGTATCATGATAATTGTTCAAGGTCTACTTATGAGTGAGAACATATGGTACTCTGTTCTTTGTTTCTGTGATAGATCACTGAGTATGAGAGACTAAATCCAAGTTACTGCAAAGTCCATATGTTTATCCTTCTTTATGGCTGTGTAATATTCCATTGTGTATATATACCACATTTTTAAAATTCAGTCCAGCTTTGCTGGGCAGCATGGTTGGTCCCATGTTTTTGCTGTTGTGAACAGAACTGCAACAAATATGCATATGCAGGTATTTTTTTGGTAGAATGACTTGAGTTCCTCTGGGTATATTCCCATAGGGGGAAAGCTGAGATGTTTTTTACGCTGCTCAAAACAGATTTTGACCTTATCAATTTTGATGCCTTTTAGTGCTTCTACCATTTTATGTTTCATATCAGCAAAACGTTTTCCTTTTAGGACTTTTTTCATCTAGGGAAACAACAACAGAAAAGTCACTCGAGGCGAGATGGGGTAAACAGACAAGGCGGCGCATGGGGATCATGCTGGTTTTGGTCAAAAACTGCTGAACACTCAACATGTTATGGACAGGTGCGTTTTCATGGTAGAATTGCCAGTCACCTGTTTGCCATAACGCGAAACATTTCTTCTGCAAAGTCTGTGTCTTAAGCTCCACTTGGAGTTTAACTACAGGCTCCCTGAGTAGGAGGCCCTGAGAAGTCTTGCCCTCAGGGCCCACAACACAGTAAATGGGCCTAGAAAGAGCCACCGCAAGCAGGCGTTCCACTTTGGAGAGACCAGCCCTGAACAGACCCAGCCCAGCAAATCGATCCGCTGGACTTCAGGGTCCAGTGTGTGCAGTGCAAGAACACTGTCCTTCAGTCCCCCGCTGTCCTCCCGCTTGCCCCTCCCCACTCTGCTCCTCTGCTCCCTATCACCACTTGTTGTTGCTATGGCAACGCTCTCTCTAAAGTCACACCGTCTCAAAATTTCCAGATAAAACCCTTGGGTGACCGTTTGATCTGGAGGAACAAATCCCAAGTGTACTACAAGGGGCCTGCCCTCCAAAAGAGAATTCTGGGGTTTTTTTGCCCCCCCCCCATATACCCTGCCACTTTCTGATCTTCAAAACAAAATGCAGTACAGAGGCTGACAGAGCCCATATATTCCAGTGCACAAAGCCTGGTCTCTCTGGGCACAGAGCAGGGTGTGGAGGGAAAAGAGGAACATATCTCCCACCGTGGGGACCCTCACATTGGCATGATGGGTCTTCCAACAGAATAACACTAAGGGACACTCTACCTGTGCCCACCCCCTTCACTCCTTCTCACTGGAAGTGGGATGACTTACACCATTAGTGCGTCTGGGAGAAGGAACTGGGTGTAGAGGGGTCAGCACCTTCTGTGCTCTCTTGCATCGGTAGGTGACTGTGGAGAGGCTCTGTCCTGTGTCCTGTGCCAGTGAATGGGAGCATGCTGGCCAATCCGAGGCCAGCACAAAAGGAAGTTTGCTTGAGAAGGTGGTTGAGATGCACTGAAATAAGATCCCTTCCAGCTCTGCTTGATGGCATCAACAATGATAGCAATAATAAATAGCATTATCATCATGATCTAGTCCAAACCTTACATTTTACAGGTTAGACATTCGTTTTGCCTTTAAAATAAGTGCTCCATTAAAATATTTATTATGGCCAAGCCATTTATGTTTAGCTCTCTTACAAATCTTGGATCGTACTGTCGTTGAACATGTGAATAACTTTCAGTTTTAGAGGACATTTGTGTGAATTACTAGCAAATATAACTGACAATAATGATCTTCTTATTTTACTTGAGAAACCTCTGAGTTCTAAATCATAATTTTCTTTTTTGGATTTTCTAGTGAAATTTCTACCAAAATAAATATAGATTGTAAAGAAAAACTCCCTTTGCCTTCTAAGTATAATACATAGTCTTTTAAATCAGATAGAGATTTATATATTACTGAGGCTAGCAGAAATGAAGTGACTCATCCAGCTTTTTTTAATTAAACAATTTTTTTTGAGTTGGAGTCTCACTGTCACCTAGGCTAGAGTGCAGTGACATGCTCACGGTCACCACAGCCTCAACTTGCTGGGCTCACGCGATCCTTCCACTTCGGCCTTCTGAGTAGCTGGAACTACAGGTGCCAGCATGCACCACCATAGCTGGCTAATTTTTAAATTTATTGTAGAGACGAGGCCTTGCCAAGTTGACCAGGCTGGCCTCAAACCCTCGGTCTCAGGCAATCATCTTGCCTCAGCCTCCCAAAGTGCTGGGATTACAAGGCTTGAGCCACCACACCCTATTTAAACAATTTTTTGCTATGTCATATTTGTATAGATTTATGAAATACATATGATATTTTGTCACATGCATAAAATGTGTAATGATCAAGTCAGGGTATTTTAGGATATCCATCACTTTGGATGTTTATCATGTCCATGTGTAGAGAACATTCCAAATCCTCTTTTCTAGCTCTTTTGAAATACATACTACATCACTCACTCTAGTCACCCTACACTACTATTGAACAACAGAACTTATTCCTTCTGTCTATTTGTATCCATGAACCAATCTCTCTTTGTTCCTGCACACACCCTTCCCAGCCTCTGGTAACTTAGTCTACTGTCTACCTCCATGAGATTAACTTTTTTAGCTCCTGCATATGATTGAGAACCTGTGTTATTTATTTTTCTGTGTCTGGCTTATTTCACTTAACACCCTTTAGTGCCATTCACATTGCTGCAAATGACAAGTTTTTTTCTTGCTATGGCTGAATGGTATTCTACTGTGCACATACACCACATTTTGTTATCCATTCATCAGTTGATGGGCACTTAGGTTGATTGTGTATCTTTGCTATTAGGAACAGTGCTGTAATCAACATGGGGCTGCAGGTATCCCTCTGATATATTGATTCCTTTCCCTTGGATAGATACCCAGTAGTGGGATTGCTAGATTGTATGTAGTTCTAGTTCTGGTTTTTTGAAAAACCACAATACTGTTTTCCACAATGGCCGTACTAATTTCCGTTCCCACCAATAGTGTATAAAAGTTCCCTTTTCTCTGCCTCCTCACCAGTATCTGTTATTTTTTGTCTTTCTGATAACAGCAATTCTAACTGTGGTAAAATGATAGGCTAAATTGATTTTCCAAAGCGTCGAATTGCTTTCTTTCCTGAAAACATTGGCAGACAAATTCAAAACAGCAATGGCACCCACAATAACAGGTGAGATTGAAGCTGCTCTGGTTGGAGTGAGGCGTGGGGGATGGGGACTCTAGTGCCACCTGCCTAGCCCTAAAGGACACCCAAGCGGTTTTTAAAACCATGGGACCATCTTAGCGCTCTCCAGCGTCCTACCCACACAACGGTTGGTTCTCGAATTCATTACAGATGACAATTCAGAACCCCTCGGTGATACCCAACCGCGGTTCAGGTCACTTCAGGAAGCGCCTCAAGGACCCAAATCCTGGGTTTGGGTGGGGGAGCTGCAGAGGGCTGAGGCACAGCTGTCCTAGGACCAGCCTGCTCTGAGCTGCTGCAACGCGAAAGCGCAGGCTGCTCCACAATCCCAGGCACTACCTGTCCTTTAGCTTTTGAGGCGAAGACTGAGCAACGTGTGATAGGGTGTGTTGTGCTCTAAGGGGTAAATTGCAAAGTTAAGGATAAGTTTCTGTGTCAGTTCAAAGAGATAAGAATGTTTCAATAGCGAGGCTGTAACATTCCCCGACAGCGGTTGCTGATTCTATTTTTTTTTTAATCAAGGATCACTGTGGGATTTCCAAGTGTGGTGCCTGGAACAGCAGCATCGGCGTCTTCACACATACCGACTAAGAGTCTGCATTGTAACGAGATCCTCAGGGGTTTGCATGCACAATGGACGGGAGTTTCTTGAATTCCACTAGGGTTTAAACCACAGGCTCCCTGTGCAGGAGGCCCTGAGAAGTCTTGCCCCCAGGGCCCACAATACAGTAACTAGGCAATAAGAAGAGCCACAGCAAGCAAGTGTTCTGCTTTGGAGAGATCATCCCTTAACAAACCCAACTGAGCATCTTTGTTCACTTTTTTCCTCAACACTGGATGTAGGGTCCAGTGTGTGCAGTGCAAGGACACTGTTCTTCAGCTCCCCGTCCTCCACCCACTTGCTCCTCCCCACCCTACTACTCTGCTCCATGTTACCATTCATTATTGCCTACAACAATGCTCTCTCTAAAGGCATAAAGTCTGCCATTTTCCCCGCTGGACCATCAGTGCTTTGTTTTTCCTTTTAGTTTCTTTTTCTTCCTTCCTTCCTCCCTTCCTTCCTTCCTTCCTTCCTTCCTTTCTTCCTTCCTTCCTTCCTTCCTTCCTTCCTTCCTTTCTCCCTCCCTCCTCCTCCCTCCTTCCTTTCTTTCTTGGAGTCTCTGTCTGTCGTCCAGGCTGGAGTGCAGGGGCACGCTTGACCTGCTGGGCTCAGGTGATCCTTCCGCCCCAGCCTTCCAAGTAACTGGCACTAAAGGCACGCGCCACCACACTCAGCCAATTTATTTATTGTAGAGACAAGGTCTCGCCAAGTTGCCCAGGCTGGTCTGGAACCCTTGGGCTCAGACAATCCTTTCGCCTCAGCCTCCCAAAGTGCTGGGATTATAGGTGTGAGCCACTGCGCCCCACCTCCTTTCAGTTTCTAAGAGCAGTAGCAACGCCCTGTTAACGCCTAATCCCTAACTTCAAGGTGGGGGTGAGGTTGGTAAGGTAATTAGGGCAGGTGTTCTTTGAGAAAGAAAACAAAGAATTGACCAGATTAAGAGAGAGATGAAGAAGCAGGGTTGTAGGCTGGCGCTTCTCACTCTCTCATCCAGGCATCTTGCAGGTTCTGATGTTGGGGATGTAACATGTTCACCTCCTGGCTGAGGCACTAAAGAGCCAGTGTCCCTCCTCCCGCTTTCTCTTCCCTGTTTTGTATTCTGCCATCTGAAACATGTGGCCCCAAGGTGAGGTTAGTAGGAGTGCGCACAGACCTGCAGTGGACTTCACATGGGGATGCATACATCTTTGCTATATTTTAACCACTGAAAATTTTAGTTTTTTTATTATTCTACATAATATGGGCTCAATGCTGATGTCAGACAGCTCTTTGTACAAGGGGGGAACCCCCCACAAATTGAATTACTTTTTGGAGGGCAAGCCCCTTGTACGATAGGCTTCCCTGCTAGGTAAGTGTTCAACCCATCAGCATCAGTGTACCAGCTAGTGTTGTTGTGAGCAATGGAGGTCAGTTTCAGTGAATTTTTTTTTAGAGAGTCTTTCAACACATTTGCCCACTTCACATGGGTGATTTGAGGGCACCTGCCCACACTGCACCGAGTGTTCAGCAGTTTTTGACCCCAAATGGTATGAACCACAGGTCCCACTTTCCCTATTCACCCAGTCTCACCTTGAGCAACTTTTGTTTCCCCAGATGAAAAATGTCTTCAACAGGAAATGTTTTGCTGATGTGGAAGAGGTGAAACAAAAAATGGCAGAAGCACTAAAAGGCGTCAAAATGGATGAGTTCAAAAACTGTTTTGAGCAGTGGAAAAAGTATCTTGATAGATTGCCTCAAACAGAGAGTACTTTGGAGGTGACTGCAGTTTAAATATGTAATAATAAACACAGTTTTTTAGAAACAAATTCCAGGTTTTTTTTGAGTGTTCCTTGTACAGTGGGCTTTTTATCCGTATATCTAGGTCCCCTAAATGTGAGCACACCCAGGGAGTCTAGGTTAGGTATGCCCCTGTACTACCAGTGGGCTGAACTCAGATAATGCCAGGCCCTGAGGCTGTGAAAAATGAATGGCCAGTGCCTGGAGAAACATCCAGTCGTCATTCTCTACAAGGTCAAGGTGCATTAGGTGGCAAGCATTTGCTTTCCAGCTCTGTCCTTTATTGAAAGGCATTGTTTGGATGAAGAAAACTATGCCTATGGAGGTTTTATGAGTTGTATTGATAAACTAAATAAAACATTATTTTTAGGATATCTACAAAAACACAAACTTCCAACCGATATTACTTATGTAGTAGATGAGAAGTGTGGTTTTTCTACACAGTGGCAACTTGGCACGAATGTTTGCATCCCCTCAAAATTTATATATTGAAACCTAATCCCCAGTGGGACTTCTGGGAGTTAATAAGGCTGCAAGGGCAGAGCCCTCACGAATGGGATTGCTGCCCTGACAAAAGAGACTCCAGAGAGACCCTCCACTCCTTTTGCCACGTGAGGACGAGGTGAAAAGGTGCCTTCTGTGTACCAGAACATGGGCCCTTGCCAGACACTGAATCCGCTGGTGCCTTGATTTTGGATTTCCTAACCTCCAGAACTGGGAGAGATACATTTCGGTTATTAAGAACTACCCAGTCGATAGCATTTTGTTATAGCAGCTGGAGTGGGCTAAGACAATGGCAAATGGATTTCTGTGTCTCACAAAATAGTGAAATGTGCATCATCTGACTTGCATGTATGTGGCAAAAGAACACGACTATTGCTTGTAGGTTTCTAGGGATATTAAACTGAACAGAGTAGTAAAATTGAATTAAGAAATAGAAAACCCAAAAAGGTGTGTCATCAGCACAGAAACCAAATCAGTATTTGAGACTTTCCAGGCCCCCCTTCCTGACCCCATTTATGTTTCTCCTTCTCTGACAAAGAGACCCAGTTTTCATTGTTAAGACAGCTTACCACTTACCAGCTGATTTCTATTCTCTGAAACAATCTGCATCAAACAGAGAATTGGGGAACGTGACTCAACTCACCCAATGAGAATAGTATAATCTTGACAATGAAATGGTAAAAGGGTAGCACTAAACGAGAAAATTTTAGACCAATATCACTTACATAAAGATTCTAATATTAATTCTGCAAACCCAGCAGTGCTATCTATTCATATAAATAGATCATGACAAGTAGAGTTTATCTTAGGGATATAAGGAGGCATCCACATGAGAAAAATATATTCAAGTAATATACTATATTAGGATTTTTAAAAAGAGAAGAAGGTAACTCAAATACACTCTAAAAGCTTAATAAACATAGGTATTAAAAAGCTAATCAATTTAGGAATAGAAAGATATTACCTTAAGCTGAGCATCTTCCAAAAATCTTTGGCAAAAATTATGCTTAAATGAAATGGTGAAACTCTAAGACCTTTTTGTTTCTTCCCATATTTATTTCTTTTAAGCTCTAATATTTTGTCTACACAGAAAATACAAGGATGTCCATTTTTATTTCTAATTTCATATTATACTGGTTAGGACTTTTATGAAGTTGCTGAATGGAAGAGGTTATAGGAATATTCTTACTAGAGCAGTTTCCATTGCTGATTCCTAGGAATTCAGTCGATTTTTAAAAAATATTGAATTTGTATTTGGCAGTTTTGCTGACCCCTCTCATTTGTAAATGACGTGATAACTTTCTTCCTTTTTCCTGGCTTTGATTATGCAACCTATAGTTTTTATTGTTATCGTCAATGAGCAATTTTCCCAAAAGAAAGGAAACACATTACAAAATGCTACTGGTCTGACAACTTCCTTTCCATTACACTTTCAAATTCCAGATCAAATGGTCACAGCAAGTTTCCATGGATGACAATAGCTCTCAAACGCATCCAAAATCTCAATGCCCTTCCAAAATAAAATCCCAGCAGGGCTTGCCAAACTAGTTTTGGAACGCACGTAGACGAGCAAAGACCCAAGAACCGTGGAGATGGTCCTAACAGCTCTCTTCCCCCTCGGTGGTCAACGGCAAACCGTCAGGCCGAAGACTGGAGAACCACCCGGCCAAGGCGAGCGGCCGCAGCTCCGAGCCCAGCTCAGCCCCGAGCGGACGGGAGGCCCGGACGTAGCCGGGGCGACGCGGAGGCACAGACTCTCTGGCTTACGGGGCTTGGGGCGCGGACACCGTCCGCGGGGAGCTGCACCTGGAGGTGCACGTCGGCGGGACGTCGACGTCTTCCAGGTGGAAAACGGATCTGGACCCAGACACTTTTGCAACAAAGGCGTTCTGCAAAGCCTGTGACTGACAGGTTTTAAGTGATCTGGTGTCCACTGTTGTGTCGAAGTTTTTCATGTCAATGTAACATGAAACACCATCTTTTTTGCCTCAAGGTAAGAAAGGATTTCTAAAGGACAAGTAGCACGAACCTAAAGAAAGTTGTTTTCCTTACGGATGTTCATGTCCACATTTTCTTCCAAAAGTTTAAAATGAATAGTTCGATAATAGTAAATGGACAAAGGCTGCAGGCTATACACAGAAAACTCAAATGTTCGATTGACATTTGCAAAGGTATACTGTCACATTCGTATAAATCAGGATGAAAAGGAAAACAATACATTGTCTTTAGTATTGCTAAATATTATGTGGAAATTCTTGTTTCTCCACATCTTCACCAATTGTAATCAGGATGTTAGTATTTCACAACTATCAGACTGGCAAGTCACTTTCCACATAGACAATTGCCATTTATAATCATACAGCACATGCCCTGTGACCCAATGCCTTAACTGTCATCAGTGTTTATTAATAATACCATTCTTTTTTCTTCCATGTGCAATGACACTGGTGCTCTATAGCCTCATGAGGTTGTGTGACCACTTCTGTGCAGTGGGTTGTGAGGGAATTGCCATGGTGTTTCCAACCTGTGCAAGATCCTCTCCTCTTTCTCCAAGTGGTGAAGACACCCAAGTGGTCCCCATGGTGCAGTGACAAAAGGGGCTATCAGCTAAGGTCCCGGACAGACTTTGGGGGCCAGAGCTTCTCACTGAACCACAGTGAGCATGTGTGAATTAAAAAAAAAAAAAAAAGTATTTGGTGTGGAGTTTAAAATTTGGTGTGGAGTTGCAAAATAAATGGTAACCTCAAAAAGGCCCATGTGGAACAATTTCTCTAGAGTATAGAACTAGAAATAGAACTGCCAGTACGGCATTAGGACGGCATCTGGCACAGAATTGGCATTTCCTAAATGTGAGTTTAAAAGCGATCCTACTAAAACATTAAAGTTGTGTTTAATAGATATGTGAGTTAGTGAAACCTGGCCTAGCCTGTTCAACTTTCAGATACATAGTGAATAAAATCCAATCACAAATATTTGCAATAAAGCTTGTTTTCCCTTTTGCTGTATTCACTATGGCAGCTATCAGTCACAGCAATATTTGAAACATGACTAGGGTAACTGAGGAACTAAATTTTAAATTTAATTTAAATTAGAAGCAGTGTAAAATATCTATTAAACACTTTGTTTTAGTAGGATCACTTTTAATTACAATAGCAGAAAATTTAGCCCCAAAATGACACGTGCTGTGTTAAATACACACCAAATGTCTAATCTTTGGGGGGAAAAAAAGCATGTTCTTTCTCACCGCAGCCTCCCCACCTGAACTCAGGTGATCCTTCCACCTCAGCCTCCCCATTAGCTGGGACTATAGGCACTCCTCATCACACTTGGCTAATTTTTATTTTATTTTGGTAGAGACGACAGCTTGGTATGTTGTCTAGCTGGTCTCAAACTCCTGGCTTCAAGCGATCCTCCTGCTTTGGCTTCTGTTACGGTGCGAGCCACCGCACCTGGCTGTTTTCTGTGCAACAGTGTGGATGGGTGACTGCTGCCCCCTCGCTTTATGGCCCTGACGTCGATTTCTGCCACATTCCCTCTTCTGCTCGCCACATGACAGCAATCCCTGCAGTCCTTGCCTAATAGATTCACTTCAGGCTCACACTGCTGTTTTTGGTCTCTACTCTCTCTGAAAGCACCACTATAACGGCGACACTTTACTAGGCTGATCCGATGGGACTGGAGGATGACAACGCACTTAAACACAAAGAACAAACTGATCAGCCAAATTGCTGAAGTTAAGCAACTCACATCTCTTCTCCTCAGGGTTTGCCGATATTTGTATCAAGTCCACTTCTCTTCCATTCCCTATTTGCCTCCCTGGGCTCTGGGAGATGAGCAAATGAAACGCAACCCCATCCTCTTTTTTTGTAGGTGGGGTCTAGCTGTGTTGCCCCAGGCTGGTCTTGAACCCCAGGCCTCAAGCGATCTTCCTGGCTCAGTCTCCCAAAATGCTAGGATTAGAGGCATAAACCACCACACCCAGTCTAAATGCACTCTTTACATATCATCATACTCTTTCCTCCCAAATAAATGTGAAAATGTGCAAGAGACCAATTATACTTGGAGATTACCTCGAAAGTATGACACGTGAGCCAGGGGCTCATCACTGCTTGAGAACGATTTCACCCAAGCCTTGCTCCTACACGAGAGGCTAGACATGGAAGGCAAGTTAAGTGGCCACATAGTTCTCTATTGAGGCCGCTGATAATGGTGGGAAAACTGCCAGGTCCAAACCAGGACCTTCTGTGAATTTAAGACAAAGCAAAACAAAAAAGGAACCTGGTTTATCAGCATTTGTATGGTTACACAGTGGTGCGTCTAATGCAAAATATACCCTGTGTTATGTAGAATGTTGCCTTTATGTCATTCAGAAATGTATCACACAAGACAGTCTGTGTAATAAGGGCAGAGAAAATTTTACAGTTGCTTTATTAAACAAAACTTATGCCAACTTCTATATCTATATACAAACATGTTTCAAAACCAGAGCAGCAGACACACAGACTGTTAACACAGGAATTACGACAATGCTTAAAACATGTTATACAACATTTTGTTTTCTGCTCATACAGACATTTATGGATTCAAAAATTATTCCAAAGGTCGAGCAGCATCACACCTTCATTTTCTGAGAGAGTTCATATAATATATTCTAAAGAAAGAGGGATGGAGGTTTTGAGACTTAATGCACTCTTCAGTCTAGTTCAACAAACAGCATTTGGCTCACAACAGGGACTCACAAAATGTTTTGCACTGGGGATAAAAATTTGAATAAAATATAATCTATTAGAGTATACTTTAGGTAAGCATTATTTTTTGTTAATTTTTACTCCATTTGTCTATATCATAAATATAACAAGATCATCTCATTTCTGGTCCCAAAACGTAAGAAAACCTACTTTAAAAAATAAGTTTGAAAGAATCTTATTAGTATTAACAAAATGTAGTGACTGCAGGTCCTTCAAAATCAAGGTCAGAGCACACAAATACTCAACACAGCTCTGCCCTTACTCCTTCCCCTGTTGTTAGAAATTTGTTCATTTTATATCATGTACCTACATGTTAGGCTACTTTCCAAAGCTTTTTATTTAGAGAAGACAGCTACGTTTTACTTTCCCACTTTTATGACTTCTAGAAATCCTTTCAATTCCTCAAAAGGCATTGTAGTTCTGAAAATCCTCAAAAGCTATGCTACATATTCTACTAAAAAATAAGCTTCCAAGTATATAAGTTGTATTTTAGATAACACTTGAAAAATAGCTGACGCTTAATACTCTGACCTGTTTCATGGCCAATTCTCAGTCTAGCTTTTTAGGAAAAAGCTACTAAGTAGTGAGGTATAGGAGAAAAAAGTAAAAAAAGAAAGAGAAAAATCACAGCCTTTACTTTGTTTTCCCCATTTTGGGTTTCTTTTATGCCATAGGAGTACAAGTCTATAATATGGACACAACTCGAGAATGCTCTCCTTATGTAGTGAAATGGTACTCAAGATTCATTTCCCAAAACACACCAAATGACAATGCACAAGAACTAAACGTTGTAATAAAATGATCCATAGGGACTTCTGTTCACTTGTTCACATAAATTAGACCCCATCACTTAACTGTGCTTTCATTTTCTAAAAATGAGATCAGGCCATTATAAAAATGTGCTTCCAAAATAATTTCTAGAATATAAAAACATTTATATTTTCCAGTCCACATATCATTATAAAATAGGAAATCGGAGAATAAGCCACTCCAATTTTATATGGCAAAAATATGTATATGTGTACACACATATATAAACACATACATAAACATACAAGTTTTAAACTTCAATAAAAGTTAACCAATTAATCAACTTAATAACCATGTAATGAATTACACATAAGAAATATCTGTAATGGGAACCCACCACAAAGGATTACAATCTCATCCACCAGACGATAACCTAAGACTTACACACGTGGGGGGGACAACCAAAAACACACAAAGAGTAAGTCTGCAACTGACTGCCCGGTGAGACAGAAATCACTGGGGTCCTTTTCAGATGTCACAGGCCCCCCCCCCCCATCTCATTCACTACATCCCATCTGTCCCTTAAAGCTGGAGCGGTCTCTGAAAGGAAGAAGACAGGAGTGGGGGCTAACTTGTGGCTGTGCCATCTGGGCTTCGCCTGCTAGTGCCTGGCCACACGGGCAACTGAAGACTAAAATCCAGCCTCGCACGGCACGTCTGTCTAGCCAAGAAGCTACGCCTGTGCAGAGGCGGACTTTTTTTCTCAAGTACTCCACAGTGCTGTGCAGGTCAGCGACAGCCCTGCCACCTTAGTACAGAGGGAAGTGGAAGGTGTGTTCCCAGAGGTGCTGCCCCGGGAAGGCCGAGTGGCAGGGAAAGCATGACTGTGGCTAAGATAAATCAGAAGCAGATCCTTGCCACCAAGGAAAACCAGGGATCCTGTCTCTATAACTTCAGCAAAGACAGTGAGAGGTCTCCACTCTTGTTGATTCCTGCCAGAGTCTAGTAGTTTCATGAGGGAAAGGCACAGAAAGAAAGGGACCAAAGTGAGCAGGGAAGCTGTCCTGTCCAGAAAAATGGCAGAGGAAGCCTAGGTCTGACCCGGAGAGCAGAGTCGTGACCCACAGTGATCAAGAGAAAGAGTAGGAAGCAGCCACCCATGGTCTCTGGATGAGTTCCCCAATGAACACTAAAAGTCACATTAAGTCCCTTTCACAGCTTTCTTTACAGGCCTACCTTGAACTAACTTCCCAAGTTTTATCCATGATGTAAGAAGTCTGTTTTCTCTCATTTTAAACTGGCCACCTAATTTGTCTGTGGGAGTGGTAAAGGCAAAGAGAAGACTTAATTTTAGACATTTTCCTTTTGTAACCAACACTTCTTTTCTTTTTTTTCTTTGCAAAAAGTCACATTCCCTACCCAACTGTCCTAAATCAAAGTATTTTTTAAAAAGTAAAAGCTAAATACTTGAAAATGTTATCTTTCTTCTGCTAACACCTATTGAAGGAGTAAATTGAGGCAAACCCTTGGAAACACGCTTTAAAATAGCCAATAAAGGAAAACTCTCTATGCTGTATGAACATTTATGAGTATTATACAGGGATTGAACAGAATGGCTGTTTTTCTATTACCAAATTTAAGACAGTCAATAAAGTAGATGATACAACTTCCAACATGTACCAAATATTCAGGAGACAAGTTGAGCAAAACCAAAGTTAGAGCAAAACCAAAGTGGATGTGCACACCCAAACAAGGCTTTACTTCTCCAGTAGCATTTGTATGAAGAGCATGTGCACAGCAGTCTCAATTTGCCCCTCTGAATGGATTAAGGAAGGTTTGATCTACTCCAAAAAAATGGGTGCCAAACAAAGGAAGGTCTCAGATCCCATTGAGAATCTGTTGAAAATTTCACATCCTGTCTCCAGAAAATATGCATATACATTAATCTGTGTACAATTCCATGGACTTCAAACACATTCCAAGGTCCAGTCATGTATCTCAGGTTCGGAATCCTGACTCTCAATGTTCTCACAGGGGAATCTCGCAATCTTCTCATTTCTACAGTCTTCATTTCTCCTTTTGAATCTGGGGGTAGGGGGGCATCCCACACCAGAATAAACTAAAAGAAAAACAACTTGCTTCAAAGAGCACTTTTTTTTTTTTAACCTATTTGCCCTTGGAAGAAAGAACATCCCAATCTCTAGTTGCCTCTATCAAATGCCGTTGGCCATGACTCATCCATTCTTCCTGGTCTTCATAGAGCCGCCCACAAAACCAGCACTTAAATATACACTGCGATGAATCATCAGGCAAGGAACCCACCACCTGGTAGTTGTTTTTATGAACTTTTTTAAGTTTCATTTTCAACATCATTTGCCTTTTAATTTGATTGGCTTCCTCGACATTCTGGTAGGTCAGTCGTACGTGATGCCGTCTGATGCCTAGCTGACACCTAGTTCTCTCTGATAACACGACTTTGAGGACATTGCCTTTGTACTTATTTATGACCTTCATCACATTGGTCACTTCTGGTGAGTCAACATCAGGATGGTTTAACACAATCACTGGCTGATTCCGACGAGGACATTTAATCAACTGGTCTGGTTTAGCTGCTATCAATCTAAGTTGTCTTGCAACCTGAAAAATTGAGGGATCCTTGAGAAAGCGCCTGGGATCAGCCTGAATCTTGTTTTTCTTCCTGGGTAAGTTCACTTGTCTGGTTTTACTTTTATTTATAGGAAGATTTCTGGAAAGCTGTTTCCCTTGCCTACTCAATTCAACGTTTCCTTGTTGTCTGTGCAGGGGGCCTGTTTTTTTAGGGACACTGCTATAGATAGCACTCTCTTTTCTTGGTTTGGGCCGAATAAATGTCTCAAGATTTTGGGACATGTCTATGGGCCCACTTTCACTTGTCAAAGACGGTAAGTCCAAGTCTGTCTGTTTCACAGGGCAGAATGGAACTGGTTTTATTAACTGTGTTTCACTGCAAGGTATGCTGACAGGTGCTTCACATGTAGCTTCTATAATGTGGGCATCCTCGGAAGAATTGACAACCCTCAACACAGCCCCTTTGGGGATCAACACTGGAGTGGCAACACGAGCCTTCCTGGCAACTCTGCTTTTGGTTTTCCCATTGCTGTTATCCACAAACTGTGGATATATCTGCTGACGAGCAAGCTGGCCACTACTAGTAACACCTCTATCACTCTGAGGTTTCTGGAGAGTGCCTGCAGAATGGCCAGGGTCCACAAAAGACACGTTGATTTCTTGAATGCCTTCAGTGGTAGCTTTCGAAGCTCCCTTTGAAGCCTGCCCTACAGAACGACGATGTGCACTATTTGCAGCCAAAGATGAAGGCTTGCCACAGGATTCAATTAACTGAGCTATCTTTCTGCGCAGCAGTTCAATTGACTTTATTTTAGATGTTGAGCTATTCCACTTGATGCCCTCAGGGACGTTTTCAGATCCAGAGCTCAGAGAAAAGACTGATGAGATGACTGGGCCATCAGAAGTATTGCCAGTCCTTTCAGAATTCTTCAGTTCTAAAGGCTTATCCTTGGGCTGTTGAGATCGAATTCTATCTTCTCCGTTCATGTTTATGTGTAAATACTCACTTTTGTGTTGAGAAGAAACATGGCTTATATTCGAAACTGCCTTGTGTGCTTCTGTCAGGGTATTTTCCAGCTTCCTATTAGAGGAAACCATTTTTACAGGAATACTGGTCTTACTTCTAGATTCCAAGTCATTTTTACTCATGGGCAATAAGCCCTTTTCTCCAGAAAAGGAACTAGTTGCAGGCGATGCAGCAAAGGGGAATAATTGCTGTGAGTTACTGTGTACATTTCTTCCATTTTCAGTAAAAGAAACAGCAGCTTTACATGGGAAAGGGTTTGATGCAGCTCCAAGACCACATAAAACACTGTTATATTTTAATACAGGCGCTAGAGAATAATCTTTTAAGGCAGAGGAAGGGAGAACAGTTCTATGTGGATACAAACTGTTTTGTTTATGCAAATTCTCAAGTGTTTCAGAATTAAGAAAGCATTCTCCACGGTTGTGCACATTAGGAGGCGGCATTAAAAAATCGTAAGAGTTCACCCATCTCACATTTTTCACTTGCTTCTGAACTGAAGATTGAAGACTGTCAATGCCTACAAATTTCCCAGCATTCCCGTCAGTCGTCATTGACTTTGTTTTGGGAGCAGGAACTTTCCCTCCCTGCTCATTCGAACCCTTCTCTTTAGTCACACGCCCAGAATTACCTCCATCACCCCTGCCTGCTTCAAGGCAATTATTTTCCTCCAACGGGAACAGTTTCAGAACAAGCTGTTGTGTACCGTTGACAACTTTCACGTCTATCAACTGTGCTAAACAGTTTGCGGGGACAACAAGTTCTGCTGGTGCCACAACTGTTAATGGCATACCTGGCTGAACAGGTTCTTTTGCAGGGGATAAGACTTCCACTTCAACATTTTTGTTCTCAAACAGGCTAACTTCATTTTGCTCTGACAGGGTCATTTTATTTGGAATACACACTACATCTTTTTGGTAGTCCTTTGGTTCAGGTAACAACATAATATTGTGCATTTTGTCTTTATTTGCATGGAGAGAGAACCTTGACAGTTGATCCGACAACTTATTTTGAAACGTAGTCCTTGGATTGGAAGCTTTTAACAGCTCTGTGTTCTGCTTTGAAGTGCTGGTTCTTCTGGGCTCCAACTTGGCAACAGCTTTGAGTGGTCGTTTTGCACCTGCCCTCTCGTGTACTCTCTTCCTGTGTTTGACAATATAGTCATTTCTAATAGCACCATAGTCACAATACTCACACTGATAAGGGAATATGCCTGTGTGTTTCACCAAATGCCTCTGAAACTCTCCTTTTGTATATGAAATGTAGCTGCAGTGAGAACAAATGAATTTAATCTCTTCGTGTTGAAGTGTGTGCTTTTTGTATTGCAGAGGGTCCTTTGTGGAAAATCGACATTTATCACAATAGTATTTGCCTGGTTTAAAGTTCCTTACCTTAAACTTGCTATTGACAGGACTTGAAATGGCTTCAGTTTTATTTCCAACATAAGTAGCACTAGGATTATTGTTCACAAAATGAAAATTGGGGGAAGGCACACCAAGACTGCAGGTAAAGCAGACATATATGTCTTCCTTCTGGCTTTGCCCTGTGCCCTTTTTCAAATCTTGAAGAGGGATTTTGTAAATACTTTTGCACTTTGCACATGTAGCGACAGTCATCATGGCAGCCTCTGCCTCCGAGCCTTGATACAAAAGGGTTTGGGCTTCTTGTCTATCTGGCCGAGGTGCTCCATTAGCATTAGGTTGTTTGGGTGACATGGTCAAGGAGTTATGTCCACCACTCACTTGTGTAGTATACAACTGTTGTCCGATATCCTTCATCTTCTTTATCTGCATTTCTAAAACAAGCCAACTGAAATTCAGAAAGATTTCACATGACAGAAATCTTTAGAAGGCATTCTTCAATACAGTTTGCAACGCGTAGATGAACAGCTGCTTTTTGGGTGCATAATTATCTTTTCCTATGTACCACCGCAGTAGATGCACTATTCCAAAATGTGACTGCTTTCAATTCTGATATTCCAGGTTACACTAGAGGAAAACAAAATCATAAACCATGATTAATGCAAGAGTTTAAGGTTTAACTAAGCTATTAAAAAACTTACCATATTTTAACAACCATAAAACTTTCCATATTTTAACAACCTTGGGAATTTTTTGCCAAATCTCAACATATGATATTTGACACGTTATAGTAACATGTAACACATCAGAGTTGGTAAATAAGCTTAAATTGAAGCCATTTTCAAACCTGGTCCCCTAAGAATCATCACTGAAGACCGATCATGAATGCAGATATACCAGGAACAAGGACATTATCGCAGCCACACAGAATAGCCTTTGATCAGTGACAGTTATGTTTAAGTGTCGGTGAGCATATCCTAGCAATTTCACAGGTATAATTCCATGCCAGCTTCACAAGCCTTGCACAGGACACTTTCACTTCAGTTTTTAAATACGTTAGTTAGCACATGGTAGAGCTAGGGCTTGGGCCCAGGTGTTCATGCTTGTTTTTACATTACAGCTTATCATCAGCACAGATACCAACGCTCTCACTCACACACGATTTGCTTTCACAAGTGGCAAGAAGCCACTGAGATGCCAATGGCACTGACAATATTAGAAAGATGAGCATTCCTTTAACATCTTACTGAGCATCTATCACATGCCAGGTTTTATTCTAAGTGCTGTAGGGCAGTGAACAAATGCAAATCAGTCCCTACCCTCATGATCCATGTACTACAGAGGGGGAAACAGAGGATATATCTGTCAAATGGGGTTAACTGAGGGAAAAAAATACCATAAAGCCAGGCAAGGAGGACAGGGTGCTCCTAGTTGATGAGGCTGCAGGGCTAGATGTAGAGGTGAGGATGGTGAGAAACACTTCACCCTAAGTAGACAATTGAGTAGAGACCTGGGAGCAACCAGGTAGTGAGTGCTGTGGCTGTCTGGGAAAGGTGTTTCAGGCAGAGAGAAGGCCAAGGTCTGTGGGAATTGGGCCTGGTGCATGTTCCAGGAGGCTCCACGGCCGGATGGGAACACACAAGGGGCATATGGTCACAGAAAGACTACAGCAGAGCTGCATAAGGACGTGGCAAGTGAGAGACCAGAGCAGCAGCACGGCATGGTCTCACGCACAGTCCACCATCGCTGGCTGCTATGAGGACAGGGGTGGAGTGATGGCAGCAGGGAGACTAAGACTGGCTTGACAGGGGGCAGAGGAGGTGACGAACATTTTCTAGAGCAAGTAAAGCACTCCAATGTGCATAGTAACTAATTTTTATACAATCTTTAAAGACATTTATTTTTTCAAAATATACACAACTAGAGGCCAAGCTAAAACACTTTAGCTTGGGTTCTGCCAAAAACCTTTCTTCCATAACCTTAAAAAAGCAACTTAAATCTTCTGAATCACAATTTTTTCATTTAGCAATTAGAAGCAAGTACACTTATCCAAACTCTCCCAGAGATGCCATGATGATTAGAATGCTGCAGTATAAGAAAACACTTTGAGATTTCCGAGTCCTTCTGTAAGTGTCAAGAGGCACCCAGAGGCATGCAGTCAGTGTTTGTTCAGGGACAGTAGCAATGTGGAGAATCAGCACAGCGTGAACAGGCCAAAAGTCACACAAAGGTAGTCTGAAAGGTGGACTTGGGGGAGCAGAAGGGCCTCCACTTAGGGTCAGGAAAAACAACAGCCACATATTCAGTTCTGGTCTAAAACCTGCCCTTCTAAAGCAGCTTTGGAAAGCAACAAAATAACACATCCTCTCTGATGACAAGCTGTATTTTCTTTTTTTTGAGTTGGAGTCTCCCTCTGTTGCCCAGGCTGGAGTACAGTGGCATGCTGCTCCCAGCCACCACTGCCTCAGCCTGCTGGGCACAGGATCCCTCTGCCTCAGCCTTCCAAGTAGCTGGAACAACAGGAGCATGCGACCATGCCTAGCTAATTTTTGTGACTGGTGAGACGAGGTCTCACCAAGTTGCCGAGGCTAGTCTCAATCCCTCAGGCTCAGGCAATCCTCTTGCCTCGGCCTCCCAAAGTGCTGGGATAATAGGCTGAGCCAGCATGCACAGGCACAAGCTATATTTCCTCTTGGAGCATTGTCTTTTCTTAATCCACCTTTGTGAAAGATAGTTGCCTTTTTTCAAAAGCAGTTCCAGCATGCAATCCAGCCCCCATCACACCTAGGGCCTCAATCAGACTTGTTCTACCATTAAGTATGCATACAATACTTAGACATCGAGCAAATTAAGGCCTGTGGGGTCAAACCAAAGGTGCTGTCTATCTTCCCAATGTTCAAACATGCAAAGGGACAATGACTTTGAACAGGATGCATGAATGACTCAAGCTGGCAAACACTTAAGCCTGGGCAACATGGAAAAGACAAGGGCTTTCACACTTCCCTGCACTCTAGGTATAAACAGCAGGTGACACACACTCTATTTTCCAGATTTGTGAAAGAGCTTTAGTGAAGGGAGTTAGAAATGACATCCAAAATATCTACTGCTCATCAAGGGATCCTAAACAAGCCCTATCTGCATCTGCTTGCTTATCTATTTAAAAAAGGCTGGATTAGATGATTTCTAAACAGCCTGACATTGCTGATCCCTAAAATCACAGATTTTTCATCTAAGAATACTATTATCAACACGTTCATGTTCGCATTGTTGTTCAGGTACAACCGAAGAAGCCATAGCTGCAATCAGAACCTAAGACAATTACAAGCCCAAAGAATGCAGAGTCTTGAGACGGGGTTGAAAGGGACCGGGTCCAGTGATTCTGAATCTGGCAGAGTTGCAGAATCACAGCTAAAATGAACATTCCCAGGCTTCATCCCAAAGCTAGTAACCCTAGTAAGTCTTGGGAGAGAGGGAAGGGAAGGGACTTTTATGGTTTGTAAAGCAACCCAGATAATCCTGATGAAAAGCCAGTGTTTAAAATCACTGGCTGAAGCTTCCAGCAACAATTCTTAAAACATCTTTACTGACAGACTATGCAGCCAGCCAATTTTATTTTCACACAGTTCTCATTATCAACAATTTACTCTTAAATGAAACTTAAACCAGTTTCCCTGTCACTTTCTTCTACCTTGACTTTGGAGTGACAAGAAAAACCTAGTATCTCTTGACAGACCAGTTATCAATCTGCAAATCTCTTCTCTCACCCAGTTCTCCATTCTCAATTCTGTCCAAAAGAGTATATGTATGACTATGCTCTCTGATCTACCAGCCTTATAATCCTATTTTGGGGGTGTTTGTGGGTGGAGGGGGGGAGGCAAAACTTGCTCACTGACTTTTTCAACACAGCACCTCATACATTAACCCTAAGAAATTCTCACACCATGTGACAAGATTCCTCTATTGAAATAATCATCCAAACCAGGATTCTACTGGTACATTTTTGCATCTCAGTCTCTTTCCCAGACTCCATTTTCAAAATCACAGAAGGCAGTTACTTCTGCCATTTTCCCCCAAGTCTCTTTAAAAGCTGGGGGGGGGGGTGCCATTCCTTCTAAAACTAGAGACCTGAAAGTCTAAGACAGACTGGACAGCAAAATAATGTCCATCATCAGAAAGTGGAGAGCATCCTGATGGAGGAAAGAAAGTCCCTAGAGAACTGGTCGAGTCAGCCAGAGTGCCAGCGGGAGACGAAATCCTCTCAGAGGGGCCTCTGCAAAACTCTCTCAGGAGCTGCTGTGAATTGAACTTCCACAGGA
This sequence comes from Carlito syrichta, assembly GCF_000164805.1. NCBI lineage: Eukaryota > Metazoa > Chordata > Mammalia > Primates > Tarsiidae > Carlito > Carlito syrichta. The sequence continues at coordinate 66,498 of NW_007247894.1, read as the reverse complement.
GCAAGGAGTTGCTTACAAAAAAGCATGTGGCAGTGATGAGCAAACACAGAGGGATGGGGAAAAGAAGGAAGGGCATCTGGGCTGTGACCAAATGACGCCACCTGTCTGAAATTACCTTCTTGGCTTCTAAATTATGCTGAAATTATGCAGTGTCCTACGCTGCCACTTCCCACAGTACAGGCAAAAAAGAAGTGAAGTTTCTTAAAAACAAGCTGATGAAGCTCACGCTGGCCTCTGAAACATGTTAATATATCTTAGATGCAACACTCCAGACAGAGGTACATGGACGCAGCAGCAAGAAGGATGAAGGTCACACTGTTGGTATTTTTACAAGGTCACTCCTGAGGGCACAGTAGGCACATCTGAGCAATGGACTCCCAAGGCCCTGTTTCTATCCATAAAACTTCTTCCATCTGGTTCACACTGAAGTACAACCACCTGTGAAGCTGAGTTCTTTGCCAAGTTACTGCCCAGTGGGCAGATGATCAAGAATTACACAAGACACTGCAGATAAAAGGGCTGTGCACTGGTGCACCTGACGTGCAGAGGGCACTCACTATATCACTATTAGCATCAGGGAAGGTGTTCACCTACTTTCCAAACTCCAATGCTTCTGTTACAAAAAAGCCTCTGCATTTGACCTACTAGGACTAGAAACATACCTTCTTTGTTTTGGATAATTTCGAAGGACTCTCAAAAACGTAGAAAAAGTATTTTTAACTTTATGGCATAATAAATAAGATGTACATTTAATATGTTTGCATTTGCCTGTTTTCAAAAAATTGTTTAGCAGCATACAGTGATCTTATTTTTATTTTTATTTTATGTAGAATGATGATCAGCCAAAGATGACTGGGGAAGTAGCAAAGTGTTACAGATGTGCTCTCCAGACTGGGTCCTGTCCTTCTTCAAAGAAAAAAGGCCTAACTGCATTCATTGTTGGTAGGTTTTCTTTTTGATTTTGGGTTTATCTGCCCTGATTTCTTAAAGACTTATAATGAGGACATAAAAGGAAAAAAAAATATTAAGTTTGGAAGAATCGGGTCTTTGACATTGAGGGCTATAAGAAACATGAAGGACTTTGTAAGTTCCTCTTAAAAATGAAACATTTAATGTTCAGTAGAATTAGAAGATATATAGGAGTAAAACTATGTTTAAAACTAGAGATTCTAGAATCAGATTACAAAGTCTAAAATCCCAGTTCCATCACTTTCTAGGTGTGACCTGCAGGACAGTTTGATTCCTCACCTATCAAATCAGGCAGTAACAGTACCTACCCCATGGTGTTACTGTGAGGATTAAACATGGTACTGTAAGTAGAAGTGCTCAGATAAGTTACTAACACAGCATAAGCTGTTAAAAGTATTATTTTCCACTTGTTAATGGAAAAAATACACCAATCACATAAGTAGTGAGAAGGGCTAAAATATAGGCTTCTTAGCTGTCAGACAACCGCTCTTTCTAGAACATATGCTCAATTTCATTTTATAATTGTAATCATGTTTGTTTGGTTTTACAGCCTAAAAGATAATTTACCCCTGGGACAAAATTGCCCACTGAACTTTAGTGGTAAAGTGGCCAACAGTTGTTTATAATCACCATAGGAAAGATGCTCTAACTACAAAAGTACTACTACAATTTAGGTTTATATGTAAGCTAGTTACTACCTTTTCCTCACCCACTTCTTTCAAAGCTCAGCCAAACTATGAACTATCCCTGTAGCAAATGAATGTGCTCCCATGACAGATGCTAATGTGAAAAGAAAGAGAAGTGGCTGGCCAATTATACCACATGTATGACACACAGGCCATCAAATTCACTATTAGTTAACTGGTGGCATATTTTTTGGATGGAGAAGCAAATTTAAGCTGCTCTTTTAAGAGTTCTGATATAGAAATCCTCCTTTAAATGTGGTTTATACCACATTCATCACTGGGGCAGAGATGCAGCTGCTGGACCCATGAAGAGCAAAGGGAAAAGAGTGGAAAGGTCCAAACGGAGGCCTGATCTTTACCTGTATGATGACCACTTGTATACCTAATCCTGAATTGAACCCCACATCTTTAAAATAAAGTAAAATAAAGAAAACATTTAAAAAGATATAGTTCAAACTCTGATCCTGTCCCTCATTTGTAGGATTCTTAGGCAAGTGATTTATTTCTGTTCACTGCCAGGCAAGGAAATGGGCTTTGCTTCCATCAAACTTAAAGGGTGATCAGAAGAAGCAAATCACATATGCAAAGTACTCAACCCAATGGCACAGTTGCTTAAAAAAAAAAAAAAATCTACATTCACTCTGTCTCTTTAGCAATTGCAATGACTTGTCTAACTTTTCCTAGTAACCAAAAACATAAAAAACTTCTACTGCAAAGTGCCGTAGCATGTAGACAAGTAATACCTGATCAGGGGGAAAATCCAACATTAGACGGGAAAACTGCCAATATTTCCCTAGTAGGATGATACTGAGGAAGAGGTTGTTGCCTCAGCAAGGGCTTTTCCAGATCATTACAAAGAATCAGAACTGAACTGAATCAGTAAGTAGATCTAAAGGAGGGAAACACCAATTCAGTGTTATAATCTGTAAACTGCCTTGCACTTGGAAATGACTGTCCTGCAAACTGACTGCCATCTCCACATCTCCCAATATTGCTGGCAAACATACCACCCTGGAGGTCCTAGATTTCCTTTTAAAACCATGTGTGTTGCTTGGGCAACAGAATGGGGCAAGAAGGATACATGAGACAGCCCTGAAATTCCTGTATTACAGATGAAAGCAGTTCAGTGTTACAGCGCAAAAAGTAATGACCTTGGAATATCAAGACTGAGTGCCAAAAACCAAGGTCTTTAGCTTATTAGCTGTGCGATTTCAGATCTGTCAAACTGAGTCTGAATTTTCTCACTTGTAAAATGGGAACAATACTGCCTAATTTAAATGGCTAATATGAGGATGAAAAAAAGGTATACACAGTTGGTAGGTTAACTTTATAACTGGCAAAGAGCACGTGTCTAGTCAAGAAACAAGTCAAAATATTTTTTTAAGACTCCTTCTTATGTAGAAGTGTCCAGTAATGTCCCAAGAAGCAGAAACCAGGAAGCTTAACAATGAAACTGATGAGGTAACAGTCTACAGCAACAGAATTCATTGGCTGGCAGAAAGCCAGCGTCTTCTCCCCTACCCATCTACGGGGAGTTCTTTGGGGACTGACTTGACATTGTGGAACACATCAGCTGAATCGACATCAGAAAGCCAAAGGAGTGATTTTATAGACTTTTTTTTAAGTCTAAAAAGAGAAAACCTGTCAAAAGAGAAAATTTAACTAGTGTCAGAGACCTTAAAGCCTAATGTGAAAAAAACATTAAAGAGCAAGTACATGCTTGTAGCATGAAAAAGTATATATGTATGTGGTAGAAACAAGGTAAGTATTACACAGTTCTACTATTACACAGTTCTACACACCAAGTGACTTCAGGTCTCTAAAGGTGCCAAAAAATGAGGGACACATATTTCTGTATTTCCCTTTTCTTTTTTTTTAAATTTGCGTTAAAGAACAACAAAATTATGGCAAAAAATGCATTAAGAGTTTAATAAAAAGTGTAATGAAGCACAGAAGTAGTAGCTCCTATCAAACTGGTGGTTCTTAACCTTGGCTGCATGTGGGTGACCACTTAACATGAGTCCAGGTTATTAACTTTTCCATTGGAGGTCCCCGGGGCAGTTGGTCATCCTGGGGCACACTGGAATTACTTGGGAGCTTTAAAAATGATGTCTGGGATCCATCCCTTAAAGATTCCAATTTAACTGAGGAGAGGGTAGGGGTGCTGGGATTTATAAAAGCTTCCCAAGTAATTCCAATATGAAGCCAAGGTTGAGAACATCCTGATATTACAGGTGCAGATGCATGTAGGAATGTTAGAAATAATACCAACATCCTTGTGAAACACTTTCTATACCTGATCTACTTGTGGATGCCTGGAAGAAAGGGAAGGCCAATGCCCTGGGATGGTAATATGGGGTAATCAGACAAGGAGACTCACGGTTCTACCCTCACTTGGCCCTGTGACCTTGGAAACATCATTGCTGCTCTCTGTGAGATAATGAGCTCTCTACTTTCTAGAGTCTTAGAAATGTGAATGTTCCTGGCACAGCAACTGGCAAGGTATGAGTATAGTGAGCGCTGACCAGGATTGCTTCACCCCTACACCTGCTGCGGGCTGCCATCTTTAAGGAGTGTAACAGGAGATGGAGAGATGCACATGTGCAGTTTCAGTAAAGCAAAAAATGCTCCACCAGGGATCTGACTGGTGTGCTCTCTCAGTAGCCACCTGATAGTCAATCCTGGAGCACCTTGGCCCAAGTGAGGCTTAAGGGGTACCTACACAAGCAGATTCATGTTACCTCGAAATTTCTCAAAGCCTTTGCTGGGCCCAGGGGCTCATGCTTGTAATCCTAGCACTTTGGGAGGCTGAGGCAGGAGAACTGCTTGAGCCCAGGAGTTTGAGACTAGCCTGGGAAACATAGTAATACCTCGTCTCTGTAAAAAAATTAGCCAGGTATGGTGGCAAGAGCGTGTAGTCCCAGCTACTCAGGAAGCTGACGCAGATGGTTTACTCAGGAGTTGGTGGCAGTGGTGTGCCATGATTGTGCCACTGCAGCCTGGACAACAGAGTGTGACCCTGACTCAAAAAAAAAAAAGAAAAAAAGGAAAAAAGAAACTACTCAAAGCCAGTCTTCAATTATCTGCTTCTTCCAAGGTACAGATCTGGAGAAGCTACAAGGCTTTTCGAAGGTCACAGAGTTGGTGAACAGCAGCAGCCGGTGTCCAGTCTAAATTCTTTTCTGCTACCCTGTTGTATGTGTCTGTGAACAAGTGACAGTCAGGATCTGCTGCCACTCAAGCACTGGTCTTACTTCCTGCCTGGAGCTTTGGTGCTGCAGATACAAGTTAACGCGGCAAGTCCCATGGGCTCTTTCTTCTCTTCAGGCCTTCTCTTCTCAGCTGCCAAGCGCCATCGGATTCACAACTCTCGGCCCTGATGTAGGCATCTACGCTCAGAACCCTGGGCGGCAACAGGGTGTTGCACAAAGAGGCCTGCAACAGAAGCAGACACCTGGGTTTAAGTCCTGGACCGGCACAGTCTTGATTTTTCAGGGTATGTTGAAAATAAGAGGAATGATCCCCAGAAGTGCTTCTCAAGCAGAGGTGTACAACAAAGGCACTCAAAAGCTTAAAAAAAAAAAAGCCAGGTGCAATGGCTCACACCTATAATCCTAGTGCTTTGGGAGGTGAGGTGAGAGGGTCTCCTGAACCCCAGGGGTTCCAGACCAGTGTGGGCAACTTGGTGAAACCTTGTCTCTACAGTAAATCAAACAAATTAGCAGGGCGTGGCGGCTACCTGGAAGGTTGAGGCAGAAGGATCACCTGAGTCCAGCAGGTTGAGGCTGCGGTAGCTATGAATGTGTCATCACTGCACTCTAGCCTGGGCAACAAAGTGAGACTCTGACTCAAAAGAAAAAAAGATTCCCAGGGATCCCAAGACCTAATGAATTAGATCACCCTTTTTCTGGGGTGAGGCTTAGGCCTGTGGTTTAAGATTCTTTCCAGGTGGTTCTGATGCCTCCGTATCCATCCCCCATGATGAGAATGTCTAGACTGTATGATCTCTAGCTGCTTTCACTCCAAGGATGAATCTTGGAAATTGCAGTTGGCTGAGTTTGCATAACAAAGAAAATACAGTAGACAACAGGCAGTTTTAGAACAATCAAGACTGGGGAACACCCTTGTTGGTCAAGGAAGGCACTTAGTTCATTTATGTACTGATAGAAAGAACGAGTAAATGAAAGAAATGGCAGCCTTCATTGTGACAACAGTAAAAATGTTCTTTGTTCTTCCTCTAGCACAAAAACTGGCCCAGATCCCTCTACATAAAGGTAAACAGACCTGGAGAGAACCAAGTGCTGTTTGTTTGTATTTTTAATTGCTATTTTGCGTGTTTAAAGGACTCCAGGGAGGAGTCCTAGTAAATAAAAGAATGCTCTCTTTTATCTGCTCTTTACAAACAGTACTTGCAATGAAAGCTGTCAGCATTAACAAGACTGGATACATCAAAAGTCTTATTTTTCAAGAGAGAGTCTGAACCAAGATGAAATTAAAAAAAAAATACATCCTAGGTTAAAGATGTCAGTATTATTCAATTTTAAAAAACCTACTAAATTTATATTCTACTTGAAGACACTACAGTATACGACACTGGTTTCTAAACAATATGTTTTGGACCCTAGACTGGAATCTCCTATTTTGCACACACATCCCAAGCTGGGTGAACTTTGCATACGTGACTCAGAGGGAGATGAAGAGACATATTCTCTCTCTCTCTCTGTTCTTCCATGGAGAGCACTTCAAGCTTCTGGAGACAAAGGTTTGTTTTAACGCTTAAAGATTTCAATTCTAAACTTCGGGATAACATTTTAAGGATTCTAAACCAACAGTGCAGCTATGCAGAATTCTATTGGTAAACAAGGCACAATGCCAGGTTGTCCACGGGTCTTTTCTTTAACGGGACGTCGATAAATTGTGCACTATCCCAGTTCTAAAAGCCAGGTGGATTTCAGTGGCACGCACTGCATACCCGACTTCTGTGGAGGGACTCAGGCCTGGCCTCCCTGTCTCCTGTGGCCGTCCCTCCCCCATTCGGAAACTGCACGTTTCTGAACCCGCCCGGCGCTCGGATCTCACGGAGCCGGAGCCCCAGGCGAGGAGACAGGGCAGGCCAGACGGGGCGGCACACGAAGAGCGACAGCGGCGTTGCGGCGACGCCGAC